>NC_021167.2:23903306-23904485 GCF_000331145.2 Cicer arietinum
TTATTTTATAATAAATTTATAAATTATTTTATAGTATTATTAGTCATTTATCAGTTGTAATAATTTATATTATTAATCATTAAATTCAATGGAAAAAAACCACATAATCACTCATAAATATCGACATAAATACTATTTATCTAATCCTCCTTCCAATTATATGATTCCTTACGGTGATTACGGTGGTGATTACGGTGAGTAATGATTTTATTTCTAATTCAATTACTCATTAATGTCAATCCATTTAAAACAATTATATGATTCCACTTATGGTGATTAATGATTTTATACATTTCTAATTCAATTACTCATTAATGTCAATCCATTTAAAATTACTTTTAATTTATGTCAATTCATTTTTTTAGTAACATTTTATAAAATAAAAATATATATTCTATTTGACATAAAAGACACAAATTTATTAAAAATAATCATAAAATACGAATATATAAAGAATGCTATTTTTTATTTTTATTTTCCTTATTAAAAATAATCATAAAATACGAATATATAGAAAGTTATTAAAAAAATTACTTCCAATTATTAAAATACACAAATTTATTTAACATTATAATATATATGAATATATTAAAAAATATAATGAACCAACGTTTACTATATATGTGTTCTGAAAAAATATGTTAACACTAAATTTTTATCAATTAAATTATATATTTATAATTGAATGCTATTTTTTATTTTTATTTTCCTTATTAAAAATAATCATAAAATACGAATATATAGAAAGTTATTAAAAAAGTTACTTCCAATTATTAAAATACACAAATTTATTTAAAATTATAATATATATGAATATATTAAAAAATATAATGAACCAACGTTTACTATATATGTGTTCTGAAAAAATATGTTAACACTAAATTTTTATCAATTAAATTATATATTTATAATTGAATGCTATTTTTTATTTTTATTTTCCTTATTATAATCATAATTTGAATGTTAAAAAATTAATGAAAAATTAAGTATTGCATAAAATTAAATTATTTTTTAATAGAATTTATTTTTGGTACCTATCAATATAAATATAATTCAATTGCACAAATAATTAGTTAAAACTTTTAAATACCTAAAATTGATTTAAAGTATAAGCAAATCTTTAATCTTTAATAAAATAAATTTCAAACTCTTGATGAAATATATTCAATAATTTTTTTT
>NC_021167.2:23904678-23943973 GCF_000331145.2 Cicer arietinum
ATTTTATAAAATAAAAATATATATTCTATTTGACAGAAAATACACAAATTATCATTATATGTTCTACAATATAATTCAATATTAACATTTTTTTAAAATAAAAAATATTAAATAGTCAATTATATTTTTAAATTTTTACATCTTATTGTTGGGTTTGTATTTTACATTTTATTTTATCAAATAAATACAAGTACCATTATATGTTGAAAAATAAATTGACATTTATAGTTACTTTCAATTTATGTCAATTCATTTTTGTAGTAACATTTTATAAAGTAAAAATATATATTCTATTTGAAAGAAAATACCCAAATTCATTAAAAATAATCATAAAATACGAATCTATAAAAAATTATTAAAAAAATAATTTCCAATTATTAAAATCTATTATCTGTTATATATATTTAAAATAGACTCCGATGCCACACCAACTTATTTTTTTTTTACAAACTCTTGATGAAATATATTCAATAAATTTTTTTTATAACAACTTCTCATGCTCGCAATTAAAACATCATACTAATAAAACAAATAAATTTAGCTACGCTACAATATAATTCAACATTAATATTTTTTACATCTTATTTTTGTGTTTGTATTTTACATTTTATTTTATCTAATAACTACAAGTACTATTATATGTTGAAAAATAAATTAAAAATTAAAGTACAATGAGTCAAACAATTATCCTATATAATAAGTTATTATGCGAATTTTACAAAATATTTACAAAATTAAATTAGATGATTGTGATAAACATGATTTTCCTTCATTTTAATTTTCCTAATCATATTCAATTATTACAAATCAATAAAGTAATATTATAAGATAACTATATTTATAATACATAAAATATTACTTATAAAACTTATAAAATTAATTAATTAATATCCGCGCAGCGCGCGGGCCATAATCTAGTTTAAAATAATTTCAAGTCAAATAAAAATTCCAAGCCATATGAGTTTTGTTATTATTTATTGTTTACTATTAATTTTTCAATCTTTTAAGACATAACATAACAATGCTATAACAATTTAAGACTTCAATTCTGATTTCACTTTTTTTTTGCTTTCCATGTATTTACATCCGATTCTTACAACATTGTTGTTTTGTTTTCGTTCTCTTATTTCCCTTCTCCATTGACTGATTGACTCAAACCAAAACTATTCATAACAGAGCAAGTAATAGTTTATTAAGTGAAAACATTGTTTTTAATTTTATAAATGTGCGTTAATGTTTTTTTAAAATAAATTATTATTATGGAAAAAATATAAAATGTTAGTTAATAAAAATATATTTTAAAAAAACAAATCTTAACTAGTGTCTTAATGACATTGTTTAACAAAAAAATGTCATTAAGAAATTCTTAAACAATGTCTTAAAGACATTTGTCAACAATTTTTTCTTTTATGTTTTTATTGTTTTTAAAATTGAGAAAATTATTCGTTTAAAAAATTTCTTATTTCTTTAATAATATTTAATCTAATAATATTGATATTTGTCGATTGAGTTAACATAAATTTCAGTAAATAAAAAATATTTTCATAAAAATAAACTTACTATATTCAATTTTGAATATAAACAATAAAAAATATTTTACTTTAATTAAGATTAGTAGTTAATATTATTGAACTTGTTATTGTAATAAAAAAAAAAAAACAATTGAATGTTCTAAAATATGCTTCACTGAAACTTGTGTTACAAAATTACTTAAACATTATTTTAAAAATAATATCATTAAAAATTAACTGACATTTATGAATATTTAAAACAATTATTTCCTGTATTTCACCACCACTACCCACCTACCAAACCACCACCAACAACAACTTGAGTTCTATTGATTTAAATTTCTTTTCAGTTCTTTTTCTTGTTCAGTCAGCAACAGCCAACATGGATTCTTCATCAACCCCTCAAGTCATAACTTGCAAAGGTGAATGCAATTACCATTTACTTTATTTTATTTTTTATTTTTTTATATATTTATGTATATATTTGACTATGGTTATGACTATGATTATGTTATGTCCATTGTTTATAAAAAAACAAAAACAAAAAAACAGCTGCAGTGGCATGGGGAGCTGGAGAGGCATTGGTAATGGAGGAAGTGGAAGTGAGTCCTCCTCAATCATTGGAGATTAGGATTAAGGTTGTCTCCACCTCTCTCTGTCGCAGTGATCTTTCTGCTTGGCAATCTCATGTAAGTAAATATCTCTTATTTTATCATAATATCATCACTAAAGATTTAATTCATATAAATAATTTTTATAGTGTAATTAATTGTAATCGTCCTATATTGAAAAAGATTGAATTTAATCATAACTACTTCTAAAGTCACGTGTTTGATTCGTTGTGATTTTTTAGTGAGCGTAAAACTTTTTATAATTACAATGTATCAAAATTAGGGAAGTTCTAATATGGACCACGGTCTACCATAGACTGATAATGGATATTTATTTTTGTCATGATCTAAATTTTTTATTCTAAAATATAAGATTATGTGGAATTAATTAATTACATTTAACATAAGGTGCTTTTTTGTATGCAGGCCATATTTCCTCGCATATTTGGCCATGAAGCATCTGGGTAATCTACACTTAATGTTCTATTGTTGGATTAATTAATTTAACAATAAGTTATTAGTGATCCTTTGGTTTATTTATTTGAAGATCTTGAAAAGAATGTCTTTTTTTGTGTTTCACAATTAGCAAGTATGAATTGAGAATTTGATCAAATAATGATGAGACACAAAAGTTCAGTTAGAGTGACAATGATCAAATATGGAAATGAATTCCTTGCATTCAAAGTATCACACACTACAATTGATTCATCGAAATCGTACGATGAAGACCAGACGACTCAAATCACAAATAGCTTTTGAAATCCGATTTACTGAGTATATAATTTGAACAGTTTGATTTTTCGTGCAATGCATGAGAATTGGATAATTGTAGCCATTGTTCTAAATTGCGGTCCACAACTACAATTGTGGCCACATCAGCTGCATTTTGATGCAAATATAACCGTAATTGCAATTTAGAACCATGATTATAGCATCATAGAGACGACTTCGATGAAATTACTGCGAAAAGGGAAATTTTCCTTTGTAGATATATTGAATATAGAGTAATGGTTTTGCAGGATTGTTGAGAGTGTAGGGCTAGGAGTGACAGAATTCAAAGAAGGGGATCATGTGCTAACAGTTTTCATTGGAGAATGCATGTCATGCAGACCATGCAAATCAGGAAAAAGTAATGTTTGTCAAGTTTTGGGATTGGAAAGAAAGGGTTTAATGCATAGTGATCAGACGACGCGATTCTCAGTAAAAGGAAAGCCTGTTTATCATTATTGTGCAGTTTCAAGTTTCAGTGAATATACAGTTGTCCATTCTGGATGTGCAGTGAAAGTCAGTCCTCATGTACCTCTTGAAAAAATATGCCTTCTGAGCTGTGGAGTTGCTGCAGGTAAATTTTTCCAAGAGTTTATTATTACCTATAAAGTAATGGAAAGATAAGGTTCAAGGAAATTCTAGTAATCAACATTAAAAACTTAAAACCTTGTTACTTTTAATCTTTGTAGCACGAACTGTTCATTTGAAGATGTGTTTGGTGTTTGACATGTGCCGATGTCTGAAACTGATACATGTGGTTACATTCAATCATTTTCATTTTCTTAAATTATTATTACTGGTACTACGTATCATTGGTAGTGTTATGTCTGGTATCTATGTTTGTGTTAATGTTTCATGGCTTTTAAGTTCCTAAACTGAAGTGGCACTGGTAATAGGTTATCAATATTAGTGTGATGTCTGATATTTGTTCTGTGTCAAGGACGTAGTTCTCAAAGTGTTGTTTCTCAACGGAGAGCATTGAAATTCTAATGAAATTAATGATTCTTTGTTGGTTGTTGATTATCTGACTCATTTCATTATTAACATTAGGTCTGGGCGCAGCATGGAATGTTGCAGATGTATCGAAAGGATCAACGGTGGTTATATTTGGTCTTGGAACTGTTGGCCTTTCTGTAAGTCCAAGTACTCACCAACTATATCTATCTTATCTTCTGATGAGGACCTCAAAAATCACGAAGAGAATTTATATTTGAATATGAATTCTTTTCGTGCTCTTGAAGTCCTCACTCCTCATAATCTTCTCAAGAGACGAATGATATAATATTTTCCAAATCCAACTTTCATGTTCAATAGGTTGCTCAAGGTGCCAAACTAAGGGGTGCATCTAGAATAATTGGTGTTGACAACAATCCAAAGAAGTGTGAAAATGGTAAACATAATCATTTCCCGAAGTTACTCTAAATTTATATTTAAACATGTCACAATCTCTTGATTTACTATTTGTTGTCTTGTTGATTGTTACCACACAGCTAAAGCTTTTGGGGTTACAGAAGTTGTTGATCCGAATTCGTACATAGAACCTATTGCGCAGGTGGGTTGTTCGTCTAATTACGAAATATCCAATTTAACCTAATCAAATAATGTCATTCAGTGTTGTCAAATAGCAGATGTAGCGTCACTATAGCAATATAGCGTATTGCAATTTTAACAAACTGTTATTGTTCCGCAATACATGGTATAGAACAACATGTTGCCAAATAGCAGCTATAGTATGGTGGCGTAGTAGAATTTGAATAATAAACCAATATTTTCTGTGGTCCGTGATTGACAACACTAATCTTATGGAGAATATGACATATACTTGTGATCGATGACTATCAAAAGTATGCCGCAAATAAATTAATTTATTCTTAATCTTATTTAAGTCAATTATGATTTTGCTTCAGCACATAAACTATGAAGACATGAATAATTTCACATAAGTTATAAGTAACATCACAACCATTTGTGTTGAAAATTTTCAGGTTATTAAGAGCATTACTGATGGTGGAGCAGATTTTTCTTTTGAATGTGTAGGTGACACTGATATGATAACCACTGCATTGCAGTCATGTTGTGATGTAATACTCTATATCCCTATAATTGTGTTTTGATATTTAAAATCTAAAATCATATTCTGTCCGTTCCTTTTTAGTTGTTGTCTTACATTTATTTACACCGTTACACATACCAAGAAAATGAACAAACTTTGTTACTTTTGGTGGAATTGTTTGTCTTTTTCCTTAACTAATTACTCTCTATACAGAGTTAAGCGTATTATTAACAAAATAATAGTTAATGTTGCATTGAACTTTAGAAACGACAAATAAATAAGAACAAAATTCTTTTGTAAAAGCGACATTTAAAAAAGAACGGAGAGAGTATACATTTGACTTGAATTTCATTCTGTTTTTCCTTTGTTTTTAATAGGGATGGGGTTTGACTGTAACACTTGGTGTGCCAAAGGTGAAGCCTGAGATGTCAGCTCATTATGGACTATTCCTAACAGGAAGAACATTGAAAGGAACTCTATTTGGAGGATGGAAGCCTAAATCTGATCTTCCTTCATTAGTAGAGAAGTATATGAACAAGGTAAAGTAACAATACTTACAATATCTCCTATATCTAAGCATAACTTTATATATTTTTACTTTAAGATGAAACATGACAATGTCTACTTCTTGACCAAAATATCATTTCCCTTTTCTTTTCGTAAAATATAGTTGTCTAACCTATTCCTAGTAAGCAAGACATTTTAGACAATTACGTTTTCTGCATTAAGGGTTCTCTACAACTATTTTAAGGTGTCATTTTTTTTATACGCAGATCTTAGTTGTTAGTACGTTATGTTAGTAGTCAGAGTTTGAACCCTGGACCTCCTTCCCAAACTCCTTCAAGTGTCCCAGCTCAACCACTTGAGCTTCGCCTTGGAGACTTTAATGGCATTTTGTTATATAAAGTAATCATGATCATTGGCTGAAGATTAGCAATAAAGTAGTCAGAAATTGCATCATGTTACATGAACAACCCAAGGAGATAAGACAATATCAACCAAAGAAACTAGTAGTTTTCCATCTGTGCAAACTACCATGGTTTGAATCTCCATTGAGAGTGGTTTCCACATTTAGTTCCAGACAATGTTTCGACATAGATGCGCCTTTAAGACATACATACATTCATCACCTAACCTTATTTTTTTTTATATGAAAGAGATTTTATTTTTTATGAAGGAAAAATAATTGCTAGATTATTGCTTCATGTGCTTTTCTCCTTGTAGATTTTTATTCCTTACTAGTTTTTTGTGGAGACAGATTCCTTAGGCATTGTTTTTTAGGCATAAAAATATGTACTAATGTAATGATAAATAAATATGCAGGAAATCCATATTGATGACTACATAACACACAATTTGCCATTTGATGAAATTAACAAAGCTTTCAATCTCATGAAGGAAGGAAAGTGTCTTCGTTGTGTTATCCACATGCCAAGATAAATTCTTATGGCTTTTTGTTTTTTACAAAAAAGGGGAAAAATATTGAAGAAATTAACATCATTGAGTATTTAGAACAAACTAGCCTGGTTTTCAATTGTACATTGGTGAGAATTGTTTATAAAAAAAAGAAAAAAAATCGATCATATATGATTTTATTTTATTTTATCACTACGAAAACTTCAATTTGCTGCATTATTTGTTTAGCAGCTTTTATTTTTTGGGTATAAGAAGCACAACATTAAAATGGATAGAGATGAAAGAATATCTATAAACTTTGGGAGTTTCTATTGCCACCTCTATTTTTTCTAATACACCCTTTTGGCATTTTTTTTTTTTATCCTTGTGAGAAATACGTATGGCAATAACCATTACATGTATTTAGTTTATACACCCCAAGTATTTGCACCACAGTTTCGAATTTCAATCGTATGATCTCAAATTAACGGAAGAGATGTTTTCAGAAAATATGCAAAAAACACCAAAAATAATTTGGTAACTTTTTACAAGCATTTCACATTTGAGTCAAATAAGGAATATCTACATAGAACAGAAACATTACACTACTCCCACCATTCTTCACTTGAGAGCTAAAAGGGAGTAATAATCAGTTAATTACAACAAAAGATGAAATGGCAAAAGCACTTTGCATTCATGGGAGATATAACTTAGGAAAGGGTCCACCCTGTAGTGGTGGAAGCACCGCCACCACTGACAACTTGAATGGTGGCTCCAAGTTCCTCAAAATAAGAAAACGATTGTCCGTTGTAGGTGCAGCACCATCATCCATTTCCGTGTCCTATGCACTCAAAATCACCAACAAAAAAGAGGCTTCTTTGGCAAGTGCATATGCTGATCAAGCGTCTGTGTGAATGCTCCTCCTTTAACACTTTTTGTCCCTAGTCACCGGTTAAGGCTCTTGGTCTATGTTCAATAGTAGAGAGGGACATCCCTGTCTGTGAAACTGCTCTGGCGAACGCCATATTTGCCGTCAAAGTTGGGGCGTGCCAATAGTCACCAGTGCCAAAGACAATCTTGTTTTTTAATGCTAGCTTCCTAGTTGTTGGGAGGCCCATCACGCGTTCCGAAGGAGTATCGGGAACAACCCTGTTGATGATCTCAAGCTTGTCAGTGCAAATATTATTTTTGGCATTGGCAACTTTGGAAAAAAAATGAACATCAACAAAGAAATTTTATGTCAAGTGTGAACATACAAGATTAGGTTTTAAAAAATCAGTAAACGCTACTAAAGTGTATGAGTCAATGTTATCAGTTGCAGATCACAGAAAATAGCATTTTATTCATATTCTGCTGTACTACGGTGCTATAGCACCACTGCCACTATAGAAGCTACTTGAAAACACTTTGGTTACTAAATAGTGTATCACAAAATCATGAAATTTGTTCAAATTCTGCTATGCTTTTTTATTTTGCAGATAAACCTAAGTGGTTCAAATAGAGAAAGAATAGCTCATTCAACTCACCTGAGACAGCTGATTAACTTGTCAGCTCTAAGTTTCTCATTGGGCCCTCCACACATTAGTACCAACTCCTTAAATTCTGAAAGAACACTCTCACAAATTATGCCATGCTTCCCACATAAGACTCTACCAAATTCCACATGGATTGGATTTTGAAGTTCAGACATTACCTAGTACAAATATTGAGGAAAGCTTTTGTCAATTCACTTTGACGCCGATGTAAACCAGAATAGTTTATAATGCAAATTTGGGTTAGTAACTAAATCATAGGAAGGACAAGTGATCAATACAGTAATTGGAAAATACCGAATATGATACATTTTTTGTGCCTTTCACTATGGATGGAGATGTGAGTAAATTCATGAACAAAAGTTCATCCATTTTATAAATTTTGGTAACAGACAAATGCTAAACTGAGAATCATTTGAAATGTCAAAACTGGATCATTGAGTCTTCATATTTTGAAAGTTTTGATGTTTAAGTTACAACAAATAATGGTTGCTGAATTGTTCATTGAAAAACTGGAATTTTTGTCACCAAGTAGGTTTAAGCATGCATAATAAGGTCAAAAAACACAAAGCAGGAGGCAAAAAAATCAATAACTCACTTGACCAATCACGAAGTCAAAGTTTCCCTTAAACCGTTGTCTCAGTTCAGTTTCTGGAGTGGCCAAAAGTTTCTCCGTTCCACCATTACTAATTCCTGATACAAAAGCTATCAAAGCTGTTGTATCAAAATTTACCAAATCACTCCCACCTAAAAGCTTCCTAGGCTCAGTCGATTCTGAATTTTCATCATCCAGGGAGCTCAGTTTCATTCCCATAATAACAGAACAGAATGTATCGCCGAACTTTGTTTCAAATTCCTCTTGTGATCGCTGTGGTCTAGTTTCAGCTTTATCTATTGAACGCTCAATTTGAGAGGAACCCCTATTAATGGCGTTTTCTTCCAAACAATGCAGTCGTGTTTCGTCGGCCTTTCCTACTGAAAACTTTACCGGAGAAGAATCCACAGTCGAACTTTCAACATTACATTCTAAATTTGGAACAACATTCTTGTCATCGACAATGTTGATTTCAAGGACACATGCATCTCTACACGATCTCGCGATAACATTTACCCAGTCACCTTCTGTTTCTTCCAACATCTTCGAACTGAAAACCGGAAATTCCAACCGGATTTCAGATGCCCCGAACTCATCCAAAAGCTTGTCATAAACATGGGTTGCAATCCCATTTGCAAAGAAAATAATAACTGAGGAAGGTCTTAAGGTTAAGTTAGATTTAGCAGCAGCAAGTACTTGTTGAATGCGTAGCTTCAAACCCTTACTTTTATGACATTCACTCCAAGAAATGTACTGTGGATTCCTGTCGGATACTATAATCCACACAGGCATCCCGTTGAGGATACACACCACATCGACATGGATGTCTTTAAGAGCAGAATCCTGCCGATCTTCACGAGTAACTGAAGGCGATAGTGGGATTGATTTGCAAACTCTAGAAACTCCACTTATGAAAGGCTGCTGTAGAATATGTACAACTGCTTCCAGGTGCCCAATGTTGACACTGTTATTATCACATTATAAACATAAATTCTCATAAATTATGAAGTAATGAAGAAAGCATCAATAGTTAACTACCCTTAATCAAGAAGAGGTGAAAAAATGATTCAAACTACACTACACCTAAATGAAGAGTAAACAAAACTATCAAAGTCAAAAACAATGTTATAGTTACATGGAAATGCTTTATCATAGTACAATTGCTTTTCGGAGTCCACTATATACAAAATAACATGGCATGATATTCGGAACTGATAATGTTATTCTTAGCAAGGGCATCAAATTCAACATTGAAGAACACAAGCAAGTCGGTCTCTAAAGTTAAGAAAAATGACAAAAACATCCCTAAAATTGTTAATTGATGGTCATATAATTCTAGAGATTACCTTATGTAGGCAAATATTTGTAATTAGTCTTAAAACTGAATACTCAAAATCAAACTGATCCCTGAATTATTTATGATCATCAATTACTCTTCATTTTTGTTACTCTTCACCAGAATGTATCCCATAATAACAATTCACAATTTTTCTAACGAATTTGTTTTTTTTGTTAATTTCAATGACTAACTAAGGATCAGTTTGGATTGACTTATTTGACCTAACTACTAACATAAACACTTATGAGACTGTTTGAAAAGTTTATGGAAACAACTTAAGACATGTCAATAAACTATTTTCAGATTATTTCCATAAACTCATGATAGATTATCAAAACAGCTTACTGTGAGCTTGTTTGTTACAACTTATTTTTTTTTAAATAATCACTTTCAGGAGCTTTCATCCGTTTGTTACAGCTTTTGAAAAAAAAATCAAAATTTGAAAATAATCTGTTTTGAGTAGCTTCTCATAAAAAACATTTTCAATAACCAATTATTTTTAATGAAAATAAAAATTATTTTCATCATTGTAAGCAAACACAATAGTTTCATTTTTTTTGAAGACAAATTAGTCACAATCTGAAAACTCAAAATCGTTATAACAACAATATCCACCAACCAAAAACATAATTAAAAAATAAAATAAATTATAAACAAGAACATGATTACCTAAGAGGGGTAGAAGAAGAAGTAGAGGATCGAGAGAGAAAAGCAAGTTCAGCACGTGCCAATTTGAGGAGAGTTCGTTTGCATGATTGTGTGATGTTTGAAGAAGATGGTAATTGATGAATTGCATCAATGACGCACGCGCATCTTTGCTTTGCTAATTCCACTTGTGCAACCCTATGATCCTCTTTCTCCATTTTTTTTAGTTAATTTTGGTTCAAAGTTGTTTACTTTTAGTCTTTAATTACAAAACCATTTTCTCCAATTTTTCATTTCTGCTTCCAGTTTATAGAATTTCTTAAAACCCTACTATCAAATTCTTCGTGTTTCCCCCTTTTCATTTTCTCGTCAATGCTAATTTATTATTAAAAAATTGTTATTTTTATCAATTTTTCTTTATAAAAAAGTTGTTTTTTTTCTTAGATAAAATAAAAAATAAACTCGCACAACAAAAGTAATTACTAAATAGTGATCTATATATGAGTATCTATTTTATATATGCATTAAATAAAAATAAAAAATGACATATTATATATATATATATATATATTTATATAATTTGATTAAATACATCTCTAAAATACTTTTATATTATATATAATAATTTATTTTGGTAAAAAAAAAATGTGTACTTCGTTATCTTGAATGTCATATGGATATTCACAAGACAAAAATAATTTAATGTTAAATTTATTGTTGAATATAAAAAAATAGTGTAGCATTCAATAATATAATTGAACTAATAAAATACTAAGCTATCATAATGTTTATTTATTTTTTTGTTTTAATTTGGATAATTAAAGATAAATCACTTTATAGCTTTTCGTTGTATAAATTATTATTATTATTTTTATAAAAAGGGGCTACACCCAAACAACAAGAATAAAAGAAAAAGTGAAAAGGAGTTAACAACTCATAAAATAGGTTACAACACTCTTATCAATCACAAAGTGAAAGAGACAAAATTAAGAATGAAGTTAAAAATGTGATAAAAGGTAGACAAACTTAAAACAAGCTTGAAAAAAGTATTTGTCATTTGATTGACTTCCCAAAAGACATGTCACAAGGAATAGTGCTCCAACTAATTCAAAATGCCGACAATATGATGGATCAACAAAATGTGAGGATGTATAGCACTAAGGTAATCCTAATCTAAACTAATAGGAATCTTGAAATCAAATTCAATGGCAATAGCTTTGAAACCTAATAAAGAAAACCAACTTCCAAATGATAACAAATACGTCATACTCATAGTCTGTGCAGATTGGGCTACCGCATAAAATCTCAAAATATTAGTTATATATTATTAATGTTCACAAACTATTATATGTTTTGTAATAGTTCAATGGCAGAATGTGATGTTTTCATTCATTCGATCCTAAGATTGAGTCTCAAAAGTTGTGTTTTTCTACATAGTTTTAGTTTAGGGCTTTCAAATTGTTTAAAACAATCCTAATAATAAGGATAACTCACAACCCTATCATAATTATTGAACAAACACCAAGAAAGATAACAATGCTAAACAAAAAAATCTCACGATAGTCACGAACCATACCCCGACAAACTTTGTACCGTCTATAATTCCACCTGTATTTTATTTTAAAATTTTCATAGTATTATGTTATAAGTAAACTTTTAGGATGGATTTAAGGGTGGATTTAAGTAAACAACTAAGTGATTATCATATTAATACTTATATATAAGTCAATTATTTTCATATAAGTTATTTTGTATATAACTAAACTTTTACAATTTACATTTGAACCAAGACCGAATTAAGTACTAATTTTTTTCCAATAGTTCTGGTGATATTAATATCATGTTGCACAAAAATGACATTATTACGCAGTTTTCACATGTTGTCTTAATTGAAGGGAGATAAAAAGATGAAATACATTTCATATAGTGTTTAATTCAACGAGTAGATGAGAGAGGAGATAATTTGATTTATGAAAAATAAAATTTTACTTTGTTTTACATTTAATGACATATTAAATAAAATTATATTTAAGAATTTTTTTTAAAAAAAATCTCGCTCAAATTATTAAATAAATAAATGTCTTCATATAAGTGTAAAGTACATAACATAAAAGGGATTTAGTTAATCTTTGTTATTTTTATCATCCTCCATTTTAGAATTCTTACTTGATTTTAAATAAAATGGATCGGATCTTCATGGTTAGCATTTATAGATTTAAAAATAAAATCTACATCGAAATCTGAATTGTACAGGTGTAACTTATTGTATACAATAACATTGCACACAATCCAAATTCAATCTTGAAAGGGAAACTAAAGTGGCAAGAAAATTTGTTACTCAATATGGTAGGAACAAAGTTGGAAATGTGACTCATAATTATTATACTAAAGGTGGTGAAAACATGAGCTCAAAAACAAAGCTTTTATTGAGAAAGAGGTAAAGTGCAAAAGCAATTCTAAGTTTTAACATTAATGAACTTCATGAACTGGTTGTTTGCACAAGTAAGTAACTCAAAGCAGAAACATCAACATCAGAAGAAGAATTAGCATGACAAGTGAAATCATTCTGGCATTTTCAAAAGAGTGAAGGACAAGAAATAGTATAGGCCAAGTCTAGTGCATACATGAGTCACAGACAAATAGAAAAATGATTAATGTTCCGAATCGATTACACCCGAAATGCACGAAGGAGTGATATGGAAATGATTAATGTTACGAATCGATTACACTCGAAATGCACGAAAGAGTGATATGTGTTTTAAATTTTCGCTCTCTTGTATAGTAACCGATCCAGATTGGTCAATCTGTTTTTGTTTATCATATTGCTTTCGCATCGAAACTTTCACACAAATAGCATTTCTGCTATAACTATTGTTGGATACATAAATCTAAATTATTTCTCAAAATATCAATATATTTATATAATAGTAAATGGAAGATAGTTTGTAATTCTGAAAGTACTGAAATTAAAAAGAACATAGAAAACTAAAAGCATGTAAATTCAACAAGTTCAAGAGATGACACCAATGGTGCCAAATTTGATGTGCCAAAAATGATAGATCCAGACTACATCAAATGATAAAGTACATAAATAAGTTCAATATAATAATAATAATATATTTTTAATTTAATTAACAGGACCGATGGCTTCATTCCCAAATTCCAAACATTAGGAATATTAATCCATAACTTCAATACCTTCAAATGACAATGAATTGCTCATGTCTTATACACCAGGATTGAACCCTTGCACCAGGCACCATTGCTTTTCCCAAACCTAAAAATTCATTACAAAGTTGTTAGGATAAATTTTCTTAGATGACAAAAAAAAGAATGGCGAGCAAATACAAAAAAGTAAAGTTTAAATATGATTTTAGTCCCTATAATTTTATTGTCTTTTGTTTTAGTTCTTATAAGTTTTTTTTGTTACAGTCCCTGCAAATTCAAAATGAGTTGATTTTAGTCCCTGACATCAGCTTGTATGGCAATCTGGCATGATCTTATTGGACCACTTATGACATCGGGAGACTAAAAGCGACCGTTTTTGAATTTGTAGGAATTGAATCCAAACTAAAAATTTACAGGGACTAAAACCAAAAACGCTATAATTAGATGGACTAAAATCATATTTAAACCAAAAAAGTAATGTCGGGAAAGAGAAAATCAAGACCATATTTATTGGCTTCAAAGAGAAAAGCAGCGGACGAACAGACACGCCAGTGACAGCGTTTACACTAGTATGATGAAAATTATAAAGAAAAGAGAGAAAAACGGTAAAATGAACATAAATCCTTGAAAGCAAAGAGAGGAAAACACAAAAAGTAAAACAAAGGAATGCATTATATTTGTACTCTCCCCCCGCTTCACCTTTTTCTGGATCCGTCCCTGCTTGTGATCTACTAAGTCACCATAGCACTTATCGGGGAAGCGACTTAGACAAACAAGATATATGCAATGAATCCTATTGAATACTGTCATCCAATGTTATTAATGGTGGATGGTGGCTCCAAAAGGAAGGCCAAAAAACTGCCATATAAATATCGCAGATTGCGTTGTAGACTAAGGCGAAGCATGGAGAATATAATAAAAACAATATATACACACAAAAAGAAGTAGAATAAAACTACATAGTAAACAGAAATGTGAAAACCACTGAACAAATATCAAAGAGAACATAACTCAGACTCAAAACAAGGAAGAATAGAAAGAGAAACTAGATATTCGGAGCATAAATAGAAATGGAGAAAATAGAGAATGATAGGAGAGGAAAGATCAAGGGAAGAGGTGTTACCTGAGAAAACCAAAACATTCATTTCCAAAGATGAATGAATAGTTCCTCGGGAATGGTCTCTTATGGAAGAGGTGGTGGAGGTGTTATGGAAAATGGATCTTGATCCAATGTTGGGTTGGTATTTGTAGGAAAACGTAAACGCATAAAACGTGAGCAAAGCATGTTTGGCGTTCCGAGGTTTGGACCACACTCACGCATAATGTGTGACCTCTGATCTGTCAAAGATTCTTAAATTTTATTCTTAAAACAAAACCAAAAGATAGTGACTGTTGTGGTTATCAAATCGAGATTCAAATCGTGGATCAGAAGACTTACTTTTCGAATCATGAATTGAATCTTATTGTGAATTGTAAGATACGTTACCAATACAAATATGACATTTTTATGGAAAAACAACTGGCATATCAAAATTATAAGCTAATATATCATCTACTAACCTCAAAATAATTCAAAATTCAAGTCCTAAATCAAATGATAGAAGAAAAGTGTTTGGCTATACAAAATTGACACACAAAACAAAGTGGTTGTCTACACTAAGTTTAGGTACACTACACACTAGAGATTCGTATTGATTGGATTTAATTTTGTATCGAATTGAGAAACAACTTGCATGTATCGTAAGATACTGATAACCATGGTAACAGTTGCTTTTCCACCATATTCGCAATCACTGCCAAAACTGATATGGCAAAAGCAACCGCCCTACGCTGCCACGAGAAACCAGCAACTCTATAGCCATTTTATGGCTTTTTTCTGGAAAATCGCTACACCATGGCAGCCAATTAACAACACTGCTATCATTTAGACAAAAAGACTTTGAGTTCAAAAGGAGCTTAGGACTTCCAAATCGCTTTATTGAGAATAAATCCAGGAATGAGTACAAAAATGAGAGAATCATTTACAAGAAAATACTCCATATGAATCCATGGTCCAACTTCCAATATCTAGATCAGAAGAACAATGAAAAGAATATAATGAAACCAGGAGGAATTCTAGCTTATTGGTTGATGTATTGTTTTTAAGAATGCAAAAGTGAAAAACAAAGTAGTTTATGACACACTCAAAGTACTTTCCATTTCAAATCCATTGTGCATGTGTGCACCTATTTTCTGCATTCCACTTAACATTAACAAATATTCAACACTCTAGGCTTATCAATTGCAGCAGACTTATCGGGTGATGGCTCAGACTAATTTCATGTTTTTGGAAAAAATTTATTGGTTTGGTATTATTGAAATCTTGGTCTAATTGAGCGATTACCATTACACTATTGCCTTAACAAGCTTGTTGGCATTATTTTCAAAGATACAACAAAATCAGTATAAATGAGTATATGCAATCTTTAAGATTGTAAGCTTCCTTACAAGTATTCACCAACTACCTAAATTCACATAATATCTCAGACACAATCATACATAAATAGTAAGTGATAACAAATGGGGAAAAAATAGGAATCATGTAAACATTAGTTTTAGTAGGCCTCATGACTCCTAGCATTACCAATCCACAATGTATGCTTGCAAAACAAAGTAGCATATTTACTTATGTTCCAATCAACTCTCTCATAGACAATTCTACAAACACAACATTGGAAATAGAAAAATTCATTTATGTTTTCCATTGAAAATAGGAGCACTTTAAGTCTTAGGTTCATGTATGTTTAGATTCATGTACTTAGGGAGTTGAACTTGTATTTATGTCTCCTTGTAATCATAGCATGTAATTAAGTATAGAGTGTATATAAATACCATGGTTCCTGAGTACTTTACTCACTCAAGCACCTTCAAAAAAATTCTTTCTTCCTATTTTTCACACATAAATTATCCTCAGAGGCTACATAATGAATGAATAAATGAATCAATGTTGTCAATCGAGGATAAAAAAAAGAGTAGCTTGTGCAAATTTCGCTATGCTATAACTGCTACTTGGCAAAATTTTGTACTAAATAGTGTATCGCAAAATAATAGCAATTTGTTCAATTTTCGTTGTTATTGTGCCACTGTTTGACAACATTGGAGTGAATGAATCACTACACACATATATTACCCCACAAAGGATGAGTCCTACACACAACAACATATAATCAAAATGTTCTTCACTACCTTCCATCATTGTTGTCAAATAGCGGCTATAGCGTAGCTAAATTTAAAGAAATCACAAATATTCCACAGTATGCTATTTAATACAAAGTGTTTTTAAATAGCGGCTATAGCAATGTAGCATAGCGATATTAAACCGCTATTTTCTGCAACCCGCAATTGACAACATTGCCTTCCATCTATTATGCAGCAATGACAAAGAAAACACATCAATCCATTTCCTAAGAACCACATATGTGAATTTCTTACATCACAAAAATTGAAGTAACTACCTGCTAGGGTTTTAAATAAAGGTCCGAAACCGCGATCTAGGTCGCGACATAACTGTTTTGTAAATTACCGAAACCACAATGCGGCCATGATTAGGCCGCATTGGCCGCATTTGACCACAATTCTCTGCAATATCACGACAGCGATGTAGCTGATTTAAAAATTAAAACCCTACCACCACCACCACTACTTTAGTAATCAAATAAAGAGCCATTCAATGAAATAAATAAAATCCTTAGACAAAAATTAAATAAAAAAATTGCATGGTCTAGCAACAATAATAAGTACATAAAGATAACCAACCAACCATATAAGAACTACTATTAGCATATTGAAAAATGAATGTACACACAACCACATAAGAAACACTGAAAGGTTTTATCAAAAACACACAAAAACAAAAACAAACACAAATGTCAGAACCAAAGATGTTTTTTTTAATAATTTCATAAAGAACAAAAAGCAAAACTATGTGAATGTGTGAAATATAGAAAATGGGTGTGAAAGAAAATGGTAAAAAAAGTACCTTTGAAGAAGAAAAAGATGTAATGAGAAGATGGGTATGGAAAATGGCATGACCCAGATTGGTAAATTGGTTTTTGAGAAAGAAAAAAAAGAAAGGAGGGAAAAATTGGAAGGTGAAGGTGATTTCTTCAGACCAACCATAATTACATTGCTGCCACGAATGTGTGTTACTGTTGTTTAGCTTCTTTTATTTATTATTATTATATTTTACAACAAGGTTCTTTCATTGTTATTTATTATTATTGTTCTAGTCAAAAAAATAATATTATTCTTGCTAATATATTATTTACTTTTTAAAAATGAAAATTTAATGCTTCTTACTATAATATTCGTCTGTTTTAAATTTTTTAAAAGTGATTTTTGTTTTCTGCTTTTATATGTAAATTTTTAAAAAAATTTATTTAAAAATAATAAAAATTGTTTTAGATTTATTTGTTAACGATTAAAAAAGTAATTTTGACATTTAATAATTTAGATATTTATTATTAAAAATTTAAAATGATAAAAAAATTAAAACAGTATATTTTAAAAATATTTTTTATGAAAAACTTTTCAAAATAGTTTTTTATTTTAATTATTTTTTGAAATTTTATCATAAAAAATAAGTTGTAACTAATAGATGAAACACTTAAAATGATATTTTAAGATAAATTATTTAAATTAATTTTTTATTTGAAGTTTTAATTTTAAAAATGTTATAACAAAAATAAAAAATATTTAGTTAAATAAATTTAAAAATGCCAATTAAGTATGCAATTGATGAAGTAACTTAAAATAAAATTCGAAATTAATATGGCAATAAAATCACATAATAGTTTAAATAAATTAATTATTATGCTCTAATTATGTTGAGCTTTTTTGACATTCAATTCAATTAAATAACGCAAAAAAATACTTTGGTATGTTATCTCCCAAAACATCTCCACAAATGTAGTAAGTATACGGTGATATTTGATCGAATTTATACAAAATTAATAAGAAAGATGCATATAAATTAAATTCATATTGTAAATTTAAATAAATGAGAATATTAATGATAAAATAAAAATAATAGATTTTGGACACGTTATATAAAAGATTTTTTATTCTTTTGTAAACCCATTAAAAGACTTCTCCCTATTTGTAGTTTTTTTAAAATTTTAAATATATTTTATTGAATTGAAATTTAAATATAATATTCAGTTGAGAAGAAATATATTTAGATTTAAATAAAGAAGAAAGTTAATAAGAGAATAAATTACAAGCATAAAAATAAAATTAAAAATTAAAAATAGAATTAAAACACATACCATAAAAAACATTTAAATATTTACTTAGGCATTTTAAAATTTGAAGTTAGTTTTAATTTTAAATTGAATTATCCAATAAATTTTACCATTGGTATATTCCATTAAAACTTAAAATGGGGAGAAAATTGAGAAGAAAATAACTCAATAGTTTTCTTTTTATTTTTATTTTTAAATAAGAGTCTTTATTAAAAAATACATATAAATAAATATAAAGATCAAATAAATTTTGACATGACACATAAAACTTTTAAGGATATTTATTTAATATCCATGAGAAAAAGTTGGGTATCGTATCATAAGGCAAAATGCATTAAAATTTTCAATTACTTCAAAAATAATTAAATATAAAAAAAAAAAGTGACTTTAACCGATTTATTAGTTGGTATTATATCCAATAAAATTTTAAAGTATGAGAGTTGTTATTCTAAATTATATTAAAAGAAAAAAATTGTTACCTTAAATGAAATTATCTTAAATTAAAATTTGAAAATAGTTATATTATGTTGAAATAAATCATATTAAGATAAAATTAAAAATTGATTAAAAAAAACTAATGAGATGTTTGGTGGATAGAAGCAAAGTAGAGATATTTAGTTTGTTGAAATGATTTAATATGTATTTTTATAACATTCGCATTGACCAATACAAAAAAATCTACTCAAGATTAATAGTTTTGGATGGAGTAATTTCATAAGGAGAAGAAAATTTTGAGAATATAAGGTGAGAAGAAACTCACAAAATCAAAACTAACATTAGATATAGCTCTAACCAAAAGAACATTTAGGAAATAAATATTGGGCCTAACACCCCTGATATTTATTAAAAATAAGAGTTATTTATCACATTTAAATTATAATTTATTTATTTTTTATAATAATTATAATGTAATATATTAGAAATTTTGTATCAATATTATTATTTGAATAATTTTAAGTGCAATTGCATTTACTTTTAATTTTAGAAGAAATTATACTAGGTTTGTTATTTGTTCGAGAGTTAAAATGATATATACACATTGCAATTTATGCAACATGTGTACTTCAAAAATTGTGAAGTACGTGTAATTTTTTTATTATTATCCGGTACATGTATTTGTATTGTATTCGTGGGTATTATATACTTTTTTATTATTTTATTATAAGTGAAATTGATAATTTTCTTATATAATAATATAATATTATTTGTGTATTTAAGTTTAATTGTTGTTATAATGAAACACAATTTTTTTTTTGTATTAAAATTAATTTTATTGTGATTTTGTATTTCAAATTGAATAATTTAACTATCTTAATTAAATTATATAAAAAAAGAAATTATGATTTTCACCGGTGTCATATAAAAGATAAAAGTTGTCTCACCGTTTTGTAAGTTATCTAGCACATTTCCAAACATATGCTAAGCTTATTTTTCTTTTTCATCATTTCCATTTATGTAATACTGTTAGCTGTAACATTTAATTTTGTGTTACTTTTCATTCTCATGACCATTTTCAAGCTCATTATGAACTAAACACTTTGTAACAAATTATCAATGAAATTTAAGTAATGTTTATGAGTTAGTATAACATTTATTTATAGCATGTTTAACATTTATTTAATTAACCTATTTTACTATTATCTTTAAATGGGAAACTAGTCACTTTAAGTTTTAATGTTAGTTTTTGAACTTGAAAAAGAAAGATGGATGTTAAATATGGATTAAGTTTATATGTATATGTATGAAAATATGGTTGATGTTAAATGATAAGAATAAATACCATTTAAGTCTATAAAATAATAGAATTACTTGAAATTAATGCAGGGTTGGATGTGGTATGAACCTTAAAATCGCATCAGTGCATTTAAAAATCATAGTTACTATGTTAGAAAACTCATGATATTGCTTTGTTCTTAATAGTATAACATGATTTAACATTTTAATACTCATAAATTAAACTTATAATTGATATATATTCTTAACTTATTTTCATAACCTTTATTTTTAATTATATGTATTCCCATTTAGACTTGCATTTTAAAATCCAAATTTACTTTAAACTGTTTTACCAAAAATGTTTTTTTTATAACAAACAAATTAATTGTTTAAAAAAGTATTGAAATTAATAAGATACTTAATCCTCATAAAAACAATTTTTATTATACTACTTGTTTTTAACTGTGTATCATAATGAAGTGGTTTTGTGAAGCAATATGCTACTTGTTCCTTATAAGGTATTGGAATAACCTTAAACATGTTGGCTTAGATTTTTGTCTGGAACAACGTGACAATCCCTTTTTAATGTATTTTGTGCAAATGCAAAACAATGATCTCCACGATGAGTCACAAGTGTTATTTAAATTACTTCAATATATCATTAATCTCTTTTAAATATGCAATTTTTTTATTAGTTGCTTTAAGTTTTCATGTTTAATTTTTGTCTTTGTAATAATTTTTGTTTTATTTTTTTGTTTGCTCTTTTGTTTTAATTCTTACAAAATTGATTTTTATTAAAATTAGTCTTTATAATTCTTTATATCTTTAATAATTGAGGGATTAAAATAAAATATTATATATATAGGATAAACTCATTGGAATAAAATCCAACTTTACATAGATTAAAACAAAAGAACAAAGACAAAAAAACAACAAAGATATATTTGTAAAGACAAAAATCAAACAAAAAACTTATAAAGACAAAAAAAAATGCATAATTACATAAATGGATCATATATTTAAACTTAGTTAAATACAATAATTTTTCTACGAGTCTGCAATAAACATATGGATTAGAAAGTAAAGAGCCAAAACATTATGCAATTGTTTCACATTCTAAACTTCATGTAGATGTGTCCCAACAAACAACAAATCATTAACAAATAGGTCACGATAACATTGAATTTAGACTTATTAGGCTTTGTTCATAAGTCCAAAAAAGCATTGGATATTTTAGCATTTAAATTAACATTTCACCATTGCACAAATCTCATTTCTCTAAAAAGTCATTAACAACATTAAATCATATTATTTTTTTCCTAAATCATAAGATATTGTACAAAATATAATTTTGGGATCCATACTTATTTGATTATTGCAAAATTCTAACAATTTAATAAAATAAAATAAAATATATCGATTGGTTGCAGTAGTCCAAGTGGAACCTTTTTTATTTGACTATAGTAAAAAAATCTCACAAATACACAAAGCTAAAATATAAATTACTAGTTTTTATTAGTGTAAATATAATTTTAATCTCTCTAAATATATTATAGTCTATACAAATACACAATTTTTTATTTTTAATTCTTGTTGTTTTATTTTAGTCGAAACGAAATTAACTTATATAAATATCGATATATGAAATATATAAAATATTTTATTTTAGTCTAAAATAAAGATAAAAAAATAAAAAGTTGCATATTTACATAGACTAAACAAAAAAAATATTTTTACAAAAACTAAAAACAAAAAAATATAGTATTTAGAAAAAAAAACTAAAATAGTATTTAAACCTTTCCTTATTTATTATTGCAAAAATCTTCTATATATGATTCAATAAAATTGCAAGTCAACTTATTTTGAGGAAAAAGTTGTAAGTCATTAAAAATGAGTTAATTAGACATTTGAGTAGTTTACCTTACAACGAAAATATCTTAACAAAATTAACCAATTCCCATATTTCCAATAATAAATAATTACTCAAATTAAAAAAAAAATCCAATAATTACCAAGTTTGAAAATTTTCTAATTGTTTAGGTCCCAAAAGTTTGAATTTCTAAAAGGTGAAAACGACAGAACACAAACAACACAACAACCTCACCTTTTTTCATGCACTAGTAGCTGCATACATATATTCAAATCAAAACAAACACAACAAAACCATAAACACTATTTGTTTCTCGTATAATCAAATTCACTATGTTTTTTTCACAGTTTTTTTCTTCTTTGAAGATTTTTCTGTTGATTTGAGTTCAAAGTTTGTACCTTTTTAAGGTCCCACTTAAGATAAGAGTGAGTGAGACAAAAGGGTTATTTTTAACTCTCTAGCTATTTACCCTAATCATGCCTTCAGGTCCTAAGAAGAGAAAAGCTGCCAAGAGAAAGAAGGAAAAGGAAAACAACAACATCAAACTTTCTCAAAGTATGTACTTTTTACAATAATTTTTTCTTTTTTTTTTTTCAAAATTTTTGTTTAGAGCTTTATATTAGCATGTGCAAGTGTTAATTAATCATACATGTGTCCTTTTCCATTGTATATAAGGTTTGTTTATAAGTTTTTTTTTTTTATATATAGTTGGTTAATTTAGTTATATGGGTATCTACTAATTAATTATTCTTGTTCAATTTTGTTTTGAGAATTTTTGGTCAAATTGGGTAGATGGGTATATCTGTTAATAACTATGAATCACAGATATACACATCAGACTTGACATTGAAACTGATGCGTAGACACTGGTAATAATTTATAAAAAAAATATGTGTGATTGAATGTAAATACATGTATCAGTATCGTGTCTATCATGGACACCTTTGATCTGATGTGTCAGTGCTACATAAGTTAATAGTTATTGTCTTGTATTACTTTGGTTGTGAGTTTTTTTTGGACGGTAGGTGTGTGGATATGTAGCTTTGATTGATTGTATTTGGGGTTGTTGGGCACCTATGTATATGTTGATTTGGTTGGTTTTGGAAGATGATAGTTTGATTGATTCTATAAAAATTGTTAGGTGAGAAAGGGAGTGATGGCAGAGAATTTAATTCGTCTGCGAATTATGAACATAGTGACCATCATGATCATCCATTCAATTATGGAAGTGAAGAGGTGAAAGAGAGAGACCCATCAGCCGCTCGATCAAATACTTCCGATGTCATGTCCGTGGAAGAAGTTCGTGGTACTTCAAATGGTAAATCCTTAGCTGAGAAGAACTCAAAGGATGAGATTTATAATTTGCATGAAGAGAAAACTGCGCGTTGTGAGTTGGTTAAATCAGATGAATCTTCACCTTCAGACATGAACACGGTTAAAGTAATTTCGTCGGTTGAACTTGAAGAAACTAGCGGTAATTCAGCTGTTGAATATTCTATAAATTCAGTTAAGACTGCGGCGTCTATGTCTGAAGTAGAAAAGTGTGATACCGGAAGTGTGCCTCTAAATAATTCAGCAGTCCCTCCTATAGAGGTGACCGATCTTGCTCTGAAGACGAATGGGTATAATGTAGATCGCTTAAAAGCTGACGAGAATGCTAAAACATCAAGTTTGGAGAAACCTATGCCAAAGGAATCTGATAGTAAAGTGTTAACTTCGTCAACAGCTAGTTCATTAACTAAATTTACCAATGGGGCAGAACATACTAAGAATTCTGAGACACTTGAATGCCCCGGAAATAAGGTTTTGCGTTTTCTGTTGAATACATGTTTCATCACATAATTATTGATTTCTTTTCTTTTTTTGTTTGAAATTAATTTTGATTATATTTTTCTTTACTGATATGATATCCAGCATACTGTAAGCTTAGCTCCAAATATGGTGCAAAAGACTTCATTCTGGAGTTGCTGTGGTTTGTTTGAAGTTATGTCAAGATCAAATAAATAACTTCAGGTTTGACATCTTAAATTATTCTAGCTTGCAAATTCATACTTCTTCTTGAGTTGAATCTTGGAAGACACTGAGTAAACTCGGTGAATTTGAAGGGCACATGATAGTTAGGACAACCTTTATTGTTGTGCATGACTACACATTCCTCAATACACAATCCTATCAAGAGCCAAAACAATATATATTGAACAAATGTCACCTCTATAATTCTTTAAAAACATGTTGGGTATTTGTATGAGGATCAATATAGTCAACTTGCATGTTTTGTAGACCTCATGGAAACATTATGAAGAAAACATTTATTCAATATACATTGTTGTGATTCTTGATCTGATCATTTACTGCGTCCACACATATAGTCTGATGAGGAATGGGTAGCCACACACACACAATAAGAAGAGTTGTTCTTAGTGTCGACGTGTCCTTCGAATTCATCAAGCTTACTTCTTCGAAGATTCAACAACTCATGACAGATATTAAAGAAGAATGTCTTTAAGGGAATGACTCTAAAAGCGTTCCATAGTTTTGGAACTAAAAATGCTATATTTTTATGGCAATTTGCAATCTTTACTATTATTTGGTGCAGTTTGTTTTGGAATAAGATTAGGCAATTAGCTTCTATTTGGTTTTAAACAGATGGTCTTTTAAGGAAATCTGCAATCTTTTTACTCTTATGGTTTACAATTCCTATTTTCTGTTTTTCTTGCAGAAATACAAGACAAAGATCTCAATTTCCGCGCGAAACTTTTGAAGACTTGAACAAATGAGAAAATTGTACTTCCTGTGATGCTTTTCACCAATGCAAGTTTTTCTTGCTTCTTCTGAAATCTTGTTTGAGAATGTGTATATAATATTCTTTATTGCTTTTCGAAACAATTTATGCTATGTTTGGTTTCACGCTGGTTTTTATTTTCTTGCGTCTCAAATCGCAATGCTACTTGACGGCGATATTCTAAAAGGTAAAAAATGTAGTGGTGCGGCGTCACTGCAATTTACTTATTTTCCATACAGACATTTAATCTCAAGTTATACAAATCCAATCATTCAAATCACATGGAAAAGAAAAATAGATAAATCAAAGATAAAGAGAGAAAAATGCATGCATTCCCTCTCATGGCCAACCAAAATAAACAGCAAAAAAATTCCCTCACTTGTCAAATATGTATATTATATGCAGCAGCACCCTGAATAGCAACTATGTAGAGAAGCTGTGTAACTGAAAGGATAATTAGGAAAGCCTCCATGGTTTTCTGCAAAATTGCACATTTCAGAGTTATTGGAAAGAGGAAAATTTAGCAGTAAACAATTTAAAGCCATCATGAAAGTTATTAGATGAATTTTTCTTTTCTTACCAAACGGCCATTTCTAATTTGAAGCTCAATTTCTTTCCATGCAAAGCTGTAGAAATTAAAATTCTTGTTAGATAATTATACTTACTGCACAATCCGTGCATGTAAATTAAATTCTTTGATAATGAATTTAATTTATATACACTGTCAGTCTAAATTTTTTTTACATTGACTGTAAAATCATAATCATTCGATGTTCAAAAATATTTAACTTGTATGGTAATCACCTTTAAAGTAATGGATACGAGTGATTGTGATATTCTGACAGTGTAAAGTATTTTAAATAATACATGCAAATTAAATTCAATATAAAATCATAGCAATATCATTTTTTTACTTGTTATTATCATTAATAGTAACAGTAACAGTAGATTAGAATAAGCTAAATTCACACATTTATGGTTTTAATCATGATTTTAAATAACAACCACAATTGCCATTTAGGCGGCAACATAACAGTTGAAATAGCAATTTGACAAAAATAAGTATATCAACCACAATTAGAAATTTCAAAAGGTTAAAAACAATACAATATTTTGTATTATACGGAAATAAAAAAACTTATTTAAATCTTATTATAGTATTATTTTAAGGTAGGGTCGCATGAAGAATATAAAATCATAGAGAGTAGTAGATTACCCCATTGCAAGGAGTGTAAGAGTCCAAGCCATAGTAGCAACTGAAGCTGCTGATGGCAAGCTCTCAGAAGTCCATGAACGTATATGATTGATTCCTGAAATTGTTGATGCAGCACCAACTACTCCAGCCATCAAAGAAAATGTAACAAAGAATCCAGTTGAAGCATTTCCCATTGGGAAGAAAAGGGGTGAGAAATGAGCTGGAAGTTTTAATTCTGGACCTGCATAATTCCTTACCAACATAAGCATGTTGAAGAAAGAAACATACAATAGAGCTTTCTTTTCTCACCTTTCAAAGTCACTTCGGAAGTATATGTCTGAAAGTATACTTCTTGAAACACGTGTGATTTTTTTAGAAATGTAAGGTTAATTAAACAATTTAATTAAATACTTATACCATAAGTATTTTTCATATATAAGTGCGTATAATAATAAGTTATTCTATTTCAAAAGAAAAAATAAAGTCAAACTATTTTCATAAGTTATTTTCATAAATCATTCTAAAGAGCCTATAAAATTAGCTGAAAACAGTTTATAGACATGCCGTAAGTTTCTTTTTTGATAAAGTATAAACATGTTATAAGTTGTTCTCATAAATTCTCTTAAATAGTCTTACAAATACTTTTATTAGTAGTTAAGCCAAAATAAATCAATCCAAATAGGAGTGTATGCCAAATGTGAAATATAGGAACTGTTTTCTTACCTATGATAAAGCCATGATCTATTGCTCTATTCATAGCCCATGCACCAATGCCTAAAACTATGACATACATGTCAGAAAATAGGGTTTGATGCCCTTTTTGCCTTGATATTTCTCGGTATAAATAATCGTTACAACATTTATATCTAATAATTACAAATTAAGAGGATCAAATCAAATCCTGATTTGTCTAACTAATTTTAGAAAAACTGATAAATATAATTATACATTATTATTTATTTCCTGATTCACATCCCCCCTCAAATTGATGCAGCTGGTCAAGAAGCATCAATTTGCTAACTAGAAACTGATGGCGCGGGCGAGGAACAACTTTGGTAAGAATGTCTGCAACTTGAAACTGAGTATTGATGTGAGGGATGGATATAATCTGATTATCATAGGCCTCACGGATAGAGTGACAATCTACTTCAATATGTTTGGTGCGCTCATGAAAAACAGGATTTGCAACAATTTGAATAGCACTTGTATTGTCGGCATAGAGAGACGTCGGCTCTGTTTGAGGGAATCCAAGTTCAGCCAAAAGACCACGAAGCCAAATTATCTCAGAACAAGCAGTAGACATAGCACGATATTCTGATTCTGTAGAGGATTTAGAGACTCTTGCTTGTTTCTTACTTTTCCATGATATCAGTGAAGAACCGAGAAACATGCACCAACCGGTGACTGACGAGTAATTGTCCAATAATTAAGACTACCCACAAGTTGTCGATACAATAAGGGATCCGACAATAGATCACCCTCATCGCGGTGATATTTCACATTAACCTCAAGAGGAGTATCTACCGGATTAGCTGATTGTAGGCCCGCCATAGAAATAAGGTCTGTCGCATACTTATGTTGATGAAGAAATATACCCTTTGAGGTAGAATGAACCTCAAGGCCAAGGAAATACTGCAAGTTTCCAAGATCTTTCATATGAAATGCAGTTTGCAATTGATGTTTAAGTTCTTTGATAGATGCCTGGTCAGATCCAGTAATAACCATATCATCAACATAAAGGAGGAGTAGAACAATGCCTGTAGATGTGCGATGAATAAATAAAGAGGAGTCATGTTGACTCTGAATGAAGGAGAAACCAAGTAAAGTGGAACGAAATTTCTCATACCATGCTCTAGGTGCTTGTTTCAAACCATATAAAGAGCGTTTGAGCTTGCACACACCATGAGATGAAGAAAATAGACCTTGAGGAGGAGTCATATAAATATCTTCAGTGAGATCACCGTGAAGAAATGCATTCTTCACATCCATTTGATAAAGAGTCCACCCATTAGAAGCAGCTATAGAGAGTACAGTGCGAACAGTTGTCATTTTGGCTACCGGTGCAAATGTCTCATCATAATCAATTCCATATTCCTGTTTGTTTCCTAAGGCAACCAATCGAGCCTTGTACCGATTCAAGGACCCATCAGAATTCAATTTAATAGAATACACCCATTTACAGCCTATGGGTTTGATATGAGGAGGACAAGAGACAATATCCCATGTGAAATTCTCTTGAAGAGCCTGAAGTTCCTCATTCATTGCTTTTATCCAGCGCACATCTTTAACAGCCTGTGAGTAACAAGTAGGAATAGATATGCTAGAGAGAGATGCAGACAAAGAAGCATGTGAGGAATTATACCTGTCTGGTGAATATCTATCGGGTGCGCGAGACGCTCTGCTAGAACGTCGTGGTGCAACCGCAACAGGATCAGGTGGCGGATCAGGGTCGAGAAGGGGGGTTATAACCTGTTGTTTGTGTTTTCTAACATATACATTTCCTGGTTTAAAACGTTCTATAGATTGAGGCATAGTAGAAAAATTGGGAAGAATAGCAATATCATTCATGGCATGAGAAAGACAGTGAAACATAAATTGATTATCAAAAAATGTTACGTTCCTAGAAATGCGAAAGCGCTGGTTAGAAACATCATAACACACAAAACCCTTATGAGAGTTACTATACCCCATAAATGCGCATTGAGCAGATTGCGCTCCAAGTTTATGTCTTTCAAATGGAGGTAGGTGAACAAAACACACACATCCAAAAGTATGTAAATCACTATAATCAGGCTGAATTTTAAAAAGACGAAAAAAAGGGGAGTCAAGATCAATAACTGTAGAAGGAAGACGATTAATCAGGAAGACAACTGTGGAAAGAGCCTCCACCCAAAATCGAGATGGTACAGAAGCTTGAAGAAGCAAAGTGCGCGTTACATCAAGCAAATGACGATTCTTACGTTCTGTCATTCCATTTTGTTGGGGGGTATTTGGACATGATCGTTGAGACAAAATACCTTTTTGCTGAAGATACTCCTGAAACTCATGAGACATATACTCACCACCAGAGTCAGAGTGAAAAATTTTAACACTTGTTTGAAATTGAGTTTCAACATATGTTAGAAATTTCTTAAACATAGAAAACACTTCAGATTTGAACCGAAGAAAATATATCCAAGTAAAACGACTGTAATCATCAATAAATGTGACAAAATATTTATAGTGAGCATGAGAAGTTACAGGAGACAGTCCCCATACATCACTATGAATCATCTCAAAACACGTGGAAGCACGATGAGCACTAGACGGAAAAGGAAGTGTTTTACTTTTAGCCAATTTGCAAACAGAACATGGCACAGAGGCATTAGAAACAACATTTTTATTTCCCAATAAACCAGTTTTAACTAAATGAGACAACACATTAGAGTTTGGATGACCCAATTTTCTATGCCAATCCTCATAAGAATTCAAAACACTATTACAAGCAAGAGATAAATGATTGAAAATAAATTGAAGTGGAAACAATCTTCCCACTTTAGGCCCCTTCGCGATCACCTTCCCCGACACCTGCTCCTGCACAAGACAACCATCACGAGAAAAATTAACATTACAATTGTTGTCCACCAATTGTCCAACAGACAATAAATTGGAAGCAAGTCCAGGTGATACAAGCACATCCCGAAAATCAGAGTTGATATCACCAACATTAGTGATAGAAATAGTATTACCATCAGCAATTTGAATTTTCTGATTACCATGATAAGAATGTAAATTGTGCAAGAATTTAGAAGAACCCGTCATGTGATTGGATGCACCAGAATCAAGAAACCATGGATTCGAAACATTAGAAGACTTACCCTGAATTCCCAAGGCTGAAAGAGCAGAAAGTACCATTTGTTGAATCATTTCGGGCTGTAGAGCACCACCATTAGAGGCACTAGGAATGGAAGGACCAATTGCAGAGCTCTTAGTGGCATGGAATGCCTGCACAGAATGTTGTGTTGGTCGTGGAGGGCGCGTGGGACAATCAGAGATAATATGACCGTGCTTCTTGCAATAATTACAAAATTTCATATTACAACTACGAGCGACATGTCCAAACTGTTTACACGAGAAACATTGGACTTGTCGCATATCACGACCTTTACCTCGGCTTTGAGCAGCATATGCAACAGGTTCAGAAGTGACAACATCATGAGACATGGTTCCTTGAGTAAAGAGACGTTGTTCCTCTCGGAGAAGTTCACCAACACATGTATCCAAAGAAGGAACAGGATTTCTGTTCAGCAAAGCACCTCTAACAACCTCAAATTCTGGACGAAGTTTCATGAGAAATTGATCCCGCTTGCTAGTGTCGTACACAGCTTGGACATCCGCGAGAGAAGTCTTGGGAACCGCAGCAAATAGAATAGCAGAGTGTTCTGTCCATAAATTCAAAAATTCAGAATAATATTCTTGAATTGACAAATTACCTTGTTTGTAGTTGGCTAACTCTAGCTCCAAATGAAAACGTTTGGCCGTATTGTCTTGGTTGTAGATACGCTTCAAATAGTTCCACATTTCTTGAGCAGTTGAAAAAGAGCGCAGAAACAGAGCATCAACAGAGAGACATGCTCACAACGAGAGGCAGACGAAATCACGATGACAATCGACCAAGCAGCAGCAACGAGTAACACGCTCAAGCAAGGACAACCCAAAAACGAATCAAGAATCACGATCTCAGCCGCAGCAGCGAGTAACGCACGAAACCAATAGTCGGACAAGGATCTATGAACAACGACGATGAAGGACTCGGAGACAAACAAGAACCAAGAGCAGCAAAGACGAGTGCGAGATTTCGAGAGCGACTTAGTGGTGTGTCGCTGAATAAACCCCACGATAAACTAGAATCTCACAGGTTTGATCGAACCTGCTGATACCATGTCAGAAAATAGGGTTTGATGCCCTTTTTGCCTTGATATTTCTCGGTATAAATAATCGTTACAACATTTATATCTAATAATTACAAATTAAGAGGATCAAATCAAATCCTGATTTGTCTAACTAATTTTAGAAAAACTGATAAATATAATTATACATTATTTATTTCCTGATTCACAATACATGCAAAAGTTCAGCACCAAGAGAAGTGTAGCAATTGACTTCATTTGTTCTTTACTCAAATATGTATGTTGTGTTATTGGATAAAGAAAACTTTGTTTGGATCAAAGAAAAAAACTAAGGGTGTAAATAGTAGTGAAGGAAAATTTCAAATCCAATGAATAGGAGATGCATGATTTTGTGTACAAGTGAGAATTCCTATATATATGAGAAATGGATAACTTGTTACATTAAAAGATGATGTTTTATACTTCACATACAAGGCAAGATCAAATATTCTTGATTCTTATTTGTCTTATTTTTAATGTTTGCTTAACTGCAATACCTTCTCAATAGGCAAACATTTAAGGGAGTTGGCAATAGTTTGTTCTCCAAGAAAAGTGATATTCTTAGCCATTTGAATTCAAAATACCATGGCCCTAATACCTTTTTAGAAAGCTTACACAGTTTCTATTATTTTGATCAAACAACTGATAAAAGTCATAATCTATTCTATAAGCTTATACTAAATTTAGAATAGTAGCATTCCCTAAGATTCTCTTGATCTTTACACCTTGATATTTAATATTCGAACCCTCAAGTATTATTGGAAGACAACATTCCATTCTTTTTCATTTCATCAAATCATTCCATGATTCATAATATTGATGTTTATCAATATTTTGTTTAAGTTCGATGAAATAGCTTTGATTAATCATTACAACGGAATGAAACTTAATCAAATAATCTAAACATAAGATCTTCACACTTAAGGAGGAGCTTTGCAGTTCATTTGATAGAGGAATTAATCTTTATAGTTGCGCATGTGGGATATCCAAAAAGGACCTGAGACAAATATAAACCGCAAGTCCAAATTGAACTACTAAAGAGACTAATCTAGTTAGACGTGAGGGGTAGTTTTTAAGAGAGAACTAACATCACACAATATGGAAGATAAGCTACGTGTATATAACCTGAGGCAAAAAAAGGAAATTCCATTGCAAATATCTGTAAAAGAATATCAAATTATTCTTGAAAAGCATACTGTGCCCCTATGAAGGGCATGATGAGCATGGAATTAGTTGCTGTGAAGAGACATGGAGTTACATCAAACCTCAAACAAAGGTCTAACACACAATGACAATAGTTCTTGTTATTGGAAAAAACATGAACTAATGCATAAATAATAGTTTTTTTCATCCGCTTAGATGCTTTCTTCTCTTTTTATTTTAAGTTTACATTCTTGATAAATAGCTACCAAACCGTTTTCATTCTACTTCCAATCAACCAAAATCAACTGGTTTAGTAATAACCAACAGTGCATGAAAACCCCTTCTTTGCAGAAGTACAAAGGCAAATTCCGTACATGCAAAATCAACACTGCCAATCATTATGCTTGATAAACCTCAGGAAGCTGAAGACCAACACTTGCAGCAGATTTTCCAAGTGTCCTTTTCACTTCATCTGATCTATCCACTGCAATATTATATGAGAAAAGCAACTCCTGCAAGATAGTTGACAAATGATCCATGGTCAGAAAATCATCCAGATAAAATGTGTTTTTTTCTAGTCATGATTTACACTACAGATATAAAATCAGTCAAAACATAAAGGCTTAAATGCACTTTTGGTTCCCTTATTTTATCTGACTCACAATTTTAGTCCCCCATTTTTAAATCCAGAAATTTAGTCCCTTTGTTTCACAAATTTTTGAATTTTTCCCCTTCGTCCAATTTGGATCCCAAATTTGAAGATGTGTCAACTTCATTAATTACATGGACTTAAATTTGATGATGTGGAATTGATGATTTGGATTAACTTATTATCATGTCATTAAGTTTTTGTCCATTATAAGGACGGAGGTAGTAAAATGATATGATTAAAATCTGCAGAGGGTTCCTTCTGGCTTGGATCCAACTTGGCAATGGAGAATTGCTCATCACTAGCAGAAAAAACACATTACATTATCTTCTACACCTCTTACGTTATTTTGGAAAATACATAGAAACAACTAAAGCTGTTGATATCTCATTAAGTTTTAAACTGAACGAGTTTGTGTCATTTGACCAATCAGAATAATGTAAAGGCTTAGACAATACAAATGAATGTTCGAAGGGAAAATACAATAAAAACAGAGTAATACCTTGTGATGATGCACACTGTTAAGCATGTAAGTATAATCACGAGCAAGCTTTATTTTCTGTTGGACAGCCACACCATCAGACAGATGTCGGTTCTGGTGGAACTCGGAGGTTATGAAGTCTAAAAAGTGTCTCTTGTTCTCTTCTTTCCCAATATGTTTCTTGACCGCCTTAAGAAGATGGCGATAGATGTTGACTGTTTGGAAGGCTTCAGATCTCATTCTTTTTAAATAAATATCCACAATCTACTTCCTGCAAGGATTGACATATTTGGAATAAAACAAATTTAGGAACCTTGTTACCAGAAAAAGAAGAAAAAATTAGGAAACTAAAAAATGGGAGAAGGGTGTTCCCACCTCTCTCTCTAGGATGAAAGAAAGAAATACTATTACAGAGAACAAAGAAGGATTGCAAGGAAAATAAGTGTAAATGCTTCCTCCCAAGAAGGAGCAAAGAAATTGCTCAAAGGATTAATGTGTAATTATATTCCTAGAAAGGATTAATGATCAGTATTCTCATGTAAGGCTCTACCCAGATGTATATAATTAAAATATACGTTTTGAACGTAGAACTCATTATAAGTTACTTTATACTATATTACACGGTTAAAATACCAAATCAAAGAATATACTAAACTACTCAATGACCCATATTATCTTACAGCACCTGATACATCTAAAACATGCAACCAACCCACGCTATCATTATGTATGTATTTTCATTTAAGGAAAACCATCAAGAACATTTTCTCAAACAGTTTACATGCAATCTCTAAAACTCAAAAATCAGGCAAGAGAGTGCTTGCTTGCCTCAAACAAAATGAGATGAAAAAAAGTAAAATGAACTCCTAAATAGATCCTTACTTCTTGTTCCTCCCTTCCTCTAATGATCAACCTTCAAAATCCAGGCTCAAGACGCGGGTTGAAAGCTGTTCTCTTCTCTTTTTCTCTCTCAGCTCACGATTTTACTCACTGTCTCTATTCCTCCTATTTTTCTTCTTCTACTACTATTTCCTTTCCCCTCTTTCAATCTCTCTCTCTCTCTCTCTCTCTCTCTCTCTCTCTCTCTCTCTCTCTCTCTCTCTCTCTCTCTCTCTCTCTCTCTCTCTCTCTCTCTCACACACACACACACACACACACAGATTACTAACTCACTCCCCAAGTCACACACAGATTCCTCATTTAAAGAAAACCATCATGAACATTTTCTCAAACAGTTTAAATGCAATTTCTAAAACTAAAAAATCAGCGAGAATTCTCACATCAAATGAAAGAGATGGAAAAAGCGAAATGAACTCTTAACTAGACCCTTGCTTCTTGTTCCTCCTCTCTTTTCTTTTCCTTCTTCGACTGTCTCGGCTCACGGTTTCATTGTCTTGTTCCTCCTATTGTTCTTCTTCTATTTCCTTTCCTCTCTATTTCTCTCTCTCTCTCACACCCACACACATCCATCTGACCAAAGAACCAACAAGATTCCCACCACATTATAACCATCACTCCAACAAACAATCACAAGAACTTAAACATATTGTTGCGTTTAAGAGAATATTTTACAATTGATGCAAACAAAACCAAGTTCAAAAAAACTTCACTTATTAACACCAAAGGGAAACATTGATAAATCAAATTCAATGTCAATTCCAATTACTCAGTGCATATTTAGATTGACGGCAAGTTTTGCAAAATGCCACCACAATTTAATCAAAAGCTACACTTTGGAGTTTCAACAAAATCACGGTGCCAACCTAATTTTGCCAAACTCCCCCCTTATCCAAACATGCACTGTAACTGTTTGATGAAAATACAAAGAAAAAGCAACAAAGATTAAAGCGAAGTAAATGCAGGAAACAAAGAAACAAAACCTCTTTAATCTATGTCTCTGAAGGCAACGATGTGATAGATAAGATCAACAGTTCTTTGCTTCAGGGTTGAAACAATTGCGTTAGCTCACTGCTTTTCTGACGCGATTATTTTCGCGTTTGCGTTTGCAAGAAAGGAAGATTAATTGGGAATTTCATTCATGAACTAATTTAGAAATTTTAACGTGAAAAATATGACGCCAAAAAATAAAATAAAATAAAACTTGCAATTGAGTCCTAAACTTATCAATAATTCAATATCTGAATAAAAAAGTTTTTAGTGAATATCTAAACTGTTTTTTTTTTCTTTTTCTTTCAAAAAATATCTAAACTTTGTGTTTAAAAAAAAATAGACATCTAAACTTTAAATTATTAATTTGTAATTAGATTTTGAATTTAGGGGGTTAGTTATAGATTATTTTGGTATACCGATAAAAATTTAAATTTATTTTGAGTCAATAATCTATTAAAAAAATTGTTAATAGTATGAAAGACCTACAATAGTTAGACCTATTATACAATTAGTATTAAAATATAAAAAATAGTGACACTTAAATATGACTTTATTTGAACTTCATATCGCTGCAATTTAAATAAATCTAACAATTTCATATGACTTAATAGTCTATACCAATGAAAACTAAAATAAATGAGTAAAAAAAAATGAAAACTAAAATAAACTAAAAATTAAATTAACCTCTGACTATAACACAAAAGCGAACGTATCAAAAAAAGGCTTAAAAAATAAATAACCAAAAAAAGGAAGGAAAAAAAGAATAAAGACAAATATAGAGTCCAAGTCACAATTGAATCAAATGAAAAGATTAATTTTTTAAAACTTTTGAAGAGGTGTTGAAGAAAGAAGTCTCACATTCATATCACACAACATACAAATAAGTTAATTAGTTTCTTCTCTAATTCTATATATTTTCAAAAATCTTCAAAATACGATTTTAGATTCATCAATTCATAAGTTAAGTGTATATAAACATACAACACACAGATGAACATATTAGAAGGTTAATATTTTATAACTTTTTACTAAGTTAACCTAATGACAATTATTACAAGCTAGCAAAATATTTTCATCTTTACGCATGTGTTGGTAAAGGGTTAAGGGAGAAAAACTATTATGACTTTTTTTGTTGTTGAATTCAACTATATAAAAATTATAGACTTTCAAAAAAATTTATGTTGTTGAATGTTTTTGCTGAAAGTTTATTTTAATTGTTTAAATTTTATGAAACAATGATAAATAAAAGGAATCTAAAATGGTTTCATTCATTCTTTGCATGTAGAGAGAATGTTTGTGTTGATTGATTAAATAAGTATGACACTAATATGGACCAAAGTCTATATGTCTAGTCTAATTGTCCTTTAGGTCTACTTTTTGTCGTACATTGTTAGGTGAAAGACTTTTCTTAAAATAGAAAAATAATATATTAAATAGGAATATATAACAAGGGGAAACACAATAAAATGGAGAACTATAACATCAAATTGCTTCAAAATTGACTTGTTACCCATAATGTATGTTTATGTGTACATGACACTTGAGCAGTATAAAGATCGTACTAAATTTGTAAAGGTCATGCACACACTAACTATTAATTTTTTTTTTTAATTTATCTATGTATACATTATTATAAGTATTTATTTAAGTCGATTAAATTAAAAATACGATGAAGTTGATTTGGGTATGAAATAGCGTTAGCTTATTGCTTTTGCGTTACCTTCATCACTTAACTAACGCAATTGAAGATAAAAACATAGCAACGGATAGCATGCAGTGGTGCATTGGTGAGTATAAATTTTATTTTTGTTTCTATACCCTTCCTTTTTATCAATTTCTTATTTCTTCACCCCTTTAATTTTCTTTTTTTGCTAACGCCCCCTTCCTTTTTCTCAAATATGCCTCTTCGTCATCGATGAAAGGATGGTTGTGTGGAAACAAATCATGATGATTATTTTCTGAACTTTAATTTTTCTGAAAAGATGGTTGTGTGGAAACAAGGTATGAAATATAGCAAATTCTTAGGTGGGTCCATCGTTGATTATGCGTCAAAGTCATTCTAAAAACTCTAATGATGATTGATGATACTTTTTATAAGTGAAAATAGCTATTAACAACTACTTCCATTTTTTATGCTTTGATGAAATATATTTTGAGAGACACATTTATTTTTCTAGTCGGAAAGACCAAGAGGACTCTTTTAAACACCTATCAAACACATATACTAACATAGACACCTGACACGACACCGACACGTCGACACCAATAATAATTTGATAAAATTAATTAATTGAATGACATCGAAGTGACGTATTAGACATTAGAACACCCCTTCTATTAGAAATGTGTGGGTGCCACTTGGTTAAACATCTTCCATGTTCGCCATAAAATATGGTTTATCTTATAATTTAGGATTTGACATCTACAATGTGAATAAAGTAAATAAAAAATCAATATTTTTCATTACAACAAATTCGTAGTTTGTTAGTATCTTCTAGGTAGTGTAGTGTACGGTCACACGATCTGGATAGTCTTATCAAAATTGAACAATTTAAATTTCAAGATCAATACTTATATTTTAAAATTGTAATATTCATTTAATCTTTTCGGTTCATGTAACACTTTTCTTTAGTATTTTCTTACACTTAATGTTTTGTTTTGTTTTCTTGTAATATAGAAAATGTGAAGGAAGTTTCACATTGGTCAATGGTTCCTAGGAACAGTGATGCCATTTCTTGTAAAAAGCGGAATCCACGTAAACCAGTGCAAAAGTTGCGTGGAGGATATTCAATTCACCAATCCTTCCTTGTAAAATGAGAAAAGTAGTTGATGATGAACATTCACAATAGCCCAGATCAAGCACAAAACAACCTGTTGGTACTCCTAATTCCTTAAGCATTCTCTGCAACTAAATTCCCTCACAAATGCCATGAGCCATTGCTCTAAATTCAGACTCTGCACTTCTTCTTGCCACCACCGACTATTTTTTACTTCTCCATGTAGTCAAGTTTCCCCACACATATGTGCAATACCCACTTGTTGACTTGCGATCAGTCAATGAACCAGCCCAATCTGCATCTGTGAACACTTTCACACTCCTAATTGGGTCCCTTTTGAAGTGAATACCTCTCCCTGTAAGATTTATGGGTCACATATGTAATTAATTAATAAAGTGTGTTAGGGTCATTATATAATTAGCCAATAAACTGGGGGTCAAATAATATATAATAGTTTATGGCTAAAGAGCATAATAGTTATGAAAATTAATAGTGTAGATACCAGGCAATTTCTAATTTAATGAGGGGCTGAATTGGAAATACTGCAATTTGGGATATAACTAATAATAGTTATATATAGGGGTAATGGTCCCCAAGGCAAACACAACAAGACTATTCAGTTTCAAAACCCTAAAGGAGAAAACTCTCTGGTTCTCTCTATCCCCATCAAGAGAGCAAGGTCTTCAGGGTGTTTTGCTGAGGAAGATCACTCAACCCATTGGCTCTATCATCATCATCTCAGGATTTCATTAATGGCAATTCCCACAGGTACGCTTCCGCCTTTGGCTATTCATCATGTAATTGACATGGATTGTTGAGCACAACGTTATTAAGGTTTTCCCAACAATTGGTATCAGAGCCTACCATGTTTAATTCATGATGAAATTCGGTTATTGTCTTTGTTTTTGAATTCATTTGGGAATTTTGACATGATTGAAAAATTAGGGTTTGTAATTTGAGAATTT
>NC_021167.2:23945422-23955454 GCF_000331145.2 Cicer arietinum
TTGTTGAGATGGAAAAACGCTTTGTAAAAAGTGATAAGGCTGAAACAAGTTCTTTGCTTCAGAATTTAATTTCCATGAAGTATCAAGGCAAGGGAAATATAAGAGAGCACATTATGATGATGTCCAACATTGCTTCTAAGCTTAAAGGTCTAAAGCTTGAGTTGTCAGATGACTTACTCATTCATTTAGTATTGCTGTCTCTTCCTTCGCAATTCAGTCAGTTTAAGGTGACTTATAATTGTCAAAAGGAGAAATGGACTCTTAATGAGCTCATTTCATTATGTGTGCAAGAAGAGGACAGGCTGAAGCAAGATAGGACTGAAAGTGCTCACTTTACTAGCATCTCTAAAGACAAGGGCAAAAGGAAAAGAATTGAGGAGCCCAAGAACAAAGCTGCTGCTAAGGGTCCAGAACAAAAGAAGCAGACTAAGGATAACAACTGCTTCTTCTGCAGGAGTTCTGGACACGTGAAGAAGGATTGTGCCAAATATCACGCTTGGCGTGTTAAGAAAGGTATGATTCTGTCTTTGGTCTGTTCTGAGGTTAATTTAGCTTCAGTACCTAGAAACACTTGGTGGTTAGACTCTGGTGCAACTACTAACATCAGTGTTTCAATGCAGGGTTGCCTGAACTTCCGAAAGCCTAGTGATACTGAAAGATGGATCTATGTAGGAGATGGGAAGAAGGTAGAAGTTGAAGCCATAGGAAAATTTAGATTATTATTAAGTTCCGGTCATTATTTGGATTTAAAAGACACTTTTGTTGTACCGTCATTTAGACGGAATTTGATCTCTATTTCTTATTTGGACAAATCAGGATATTATTGTTCATTCGGGAATAAAGAATTTACTTTGTCTTTAAATTCGAATGTTGTTGGAACCGGTTTACTTTCTGGTTATGATAATCTTTATTTGTTGGAAACTGTGGCTAACTATAATGAAACCTTGAATGTGGAATCACGTGGTACTAAGCGGAAAATTGACAATTTCAATTCAGGGGTGCTTTGGCACAAGCGTCTAGGTCACATCTCTAAAAATAGAGTTGAACGACTTGTGTCAGATGGAATTTTAGATTCCATTGACTTCACAGACTTTAACGTTTGTGTAGCATGCATTAAAGGAAAACAGACTAAAGATAAGAAATTAGGCGCATATAGAGCTACAGACGTCTTAGAATTGATACATACGGACATCTGTGGGCCATTTCCAACTCCTTCTTGGAATGGTCAACAATATTTTATATCATTCATAGACGATTATTCTAGATATGCCTACCTTTACCTAATTCACGAAAAGTCCCAATCAATAGACGTGTTCAAATCCTTTAAGGCAGAAGTTGAGAATCAACTTAATAAAAGAATTAAAAAGGTCAAATCTGATCGTGGTGGTGAATACTACGGCAGATATGACGGTTCAGGTGAACAACGTCCGGGACCATTTGCCAAATACCTAGAGGAATGTGGAATCGTCCCACAATACACTATGCCGGGGTCACCCAGCATGAATGGTGTAGCTGAAAGACGAAACAGGACTCTTAAGGATATGGTAAGGAGTATGATTTGTCATTCCACCTTGCCAGAGTCACTCTGGGGAGAGGCATTAAAAACAGCAGCATACATTCTTAATAGAGTACCAACTAAGGCAGCGGCTAAAACACCTTATGAGCTTTGGATTGGGCGTAAGCCTAGTCTGAAGCACCTTCATGTTTGGGGATGTCCAGCTGAGGCAAGGCCTTATAGGCCGAATGAAAAGAAATTTGAACCCCGAACAATTAGCAGCTATTTTATAGGGTACTCAGAAAAATCAAGGGGCTATAAATTTTATGATCCTAATTTGAGAACAATTTTTGAGACGGGAACGGCAACGTTCTTTGAGGATATTGAGTTTGGGGGGAAGATTAAGGTTAAAGATTTTGTCTTTGAGGAAGAATCGGTAACAATTCCAGAACTGATTCTTCCACCAATTGACTTTCCCATTATTGAACAAACTCAAGATGATCTGGTTGTTCAGGAAGAACAAAATCCAGATCAAATTCAAGATCCTCAAGAACAAGTGCCTCAAGAGCCAGCTCCATTGCGGAGATCCACTAGAGAAAGGAAAAATGCTATTTCGGATGATTATGTAGTATTTATCAATGAGGTAGAGGAAAATGTTGGCATGACGGAAGACGACCCAGTCAACTTTCATCAAGCCATGCAAGATTCTCGTTCAGATAAGTGGATCGAAGCAATGAATGAGGAGTACAAGTCTATGCAAGACAATTCAGTTTGGGAACTTATCCCATTACCTGAAGGAAAGAAACCCATTGGTTGCAAATGGATTTTTAAAACCAAGCGGGATTCCAATGGTAATGTGGAGAGATATAAGGCACGTCTTGTAGCTAAGGGTTATACTCAAAAGGAAGGGATTGATTATAAAGAGACTTTCTCTCCGGTTTCATCGAAGGACTCTTTAAGAATAATCATGGCTCTTGTTGCTCACTTTAATTTGGAGCTTCATCAAATGGATGTAAAAACAGCTTTTCTCAATGGCGACATTGATGAGACGATCTATATGGTGCAGCCAGAAAACTTTGTGTTGGGAGACCCAAAGAATATGGTGTGCAAACTAAGAAAATCCATTTATGGGCTAAAACAAGCTTCTCGTCAATGGTACCATAAATTTCATCAAGTAATTCTCTCATTTGGTTTTGAGATGAATACAGTTGATGATTGTGTGTATCATAAGTTCAGTGGGAGCAGACATATTTTCCTGGTCTTGTATGTTGATGACATACTGCTTGCCACTAACGATATAGGCATGTTGCACGAAACTAAGAAATTTCTATCAAAGCATTTTGAGATGAAAGATCTTGGTGACGCCTCTTTTGTATTAGGAATTCAGATACACCGAGACAGATCTCGAGGTATTCTTGGATTGTCACAAAAGAGCTATATCGATAAGGTTCTCAAAAGGTTTGGGTTACAGGATTGCAAACCAGGGGACACCCCAGTTGCTAAGGGAGACAAGTTTAGTCTCAAACAGTGCCCTAAGGGAAGTTTGGAAATTCAAGAAATGCAAAAGATCCCTTATGCTTCAGCTGTAGGGAGTCTTATGTATGCCCAAGTATGTACGCGTCCAGACATAGCGTTCATAGTAGGGATTTTAGGCAGATATTTAAGCAATCCAGGTCTTGACCATTGGAAAGCAGCCAAGAGGGTCATGAGATATTTGAAGAGAACAAGAAACTACATGCTCACATATAGGAGGTCAGACCAGTTAGAGATCACTGGGTACTCTGACTCGGATTTTGCGGGATGCCAAGACAGCTTAAGATCAACTTCAGGCTATGTCTTTCTGTTAGCTGGTGGAGCAGTTTCTTGGCGTAGTGCCAAGCAAGGTCTTACTGCTTCATCAACCATGGCAGCAGAATTCGTAGCAATTCATGAGGCATCTGACCAGGGCATTTGGCTGAGAAATTTTGTCACGGGGCTGCAAATAGTTGAAGGGATTGAAAGACCACTCAAGTTGTATTGTGACAATAGATCAGCAGTCCTGTATTCTAACAATAATAGGAGCTCAACCAAGTCAAAGCACATTGACATTAAGTTCCTAGTTGTTAAAGAGAAGGTACAAAGTGGACAGATATCCATAGAACACTTAAGGACAAACTCCATGATTGCGGATCCACTCACTAAAGGTCTACCACCCAAGGTCTTTCATGAGCATACTGCTCACATGGGTGTGCTACAGTTTGAGGAATCTTGATTTTAGTGGGAGTTTCGTCCATTATGTAATTCATGTTCTATGTTTAATTGTAAAGTACAAATACATTGTATTTGGACTTTCTGATCAGAAATAAAGTTTAAAGTATTCAGTTTTTGGTTACTTTGTACATTTAAGTTATGGTATGATCTCATTCGATAAAGTAGGACCAGTTGAAAATTGACATGCATTGACCAACTTCATGTAATTTTCATGCTACACTTTTCATAATGGGTCTATGTCATTTAGTTGTGTCAGTACGGGTGATCATTGATGGGTTTAGTTATGCTTATTATGACGAAAGCCTCTTTGGTTCCATGTGCTGATATGATTAATGGACGGGACAATTTGGATTATACTCAAGGTAATTATAATGACATTTTTGACGTCATAAAGTCTAACACACTCCTAAGGATACATGTGTGACCAGTGGGAGATTGTAAGATTTATGGGTCACATATGTAATTAATTAATAAAGTGTGTTAGGGTCATTATATAATTAGTCAATAAACTGGGGGTCAAATAATATATAATAGTTTATGGCTAAAGAGCATAATAGTTATGAAAATTAATAGTGTAGATACCAGGCAGTTTCTAATTTAATGAGGGGCTGAATTGGAAATACTGCAATTTGGGATATAACTAATAATAGTTATATATAGGGGTAATGGTCCCCAAGGCAAACACAACAAGACTATTCAGTTTCAAAACCCTAAAGGAGAAAACTCTCTGGTTCTCTCTATCCCCATCAAGAGAGCAAGGTCTTCAGGGTGTTTTGCTGAGGAAGATCACTCAACCCATTGGCTCTATCATCATCATCTCAGGATTTCATTAATGGCAATTCCCACAGGTACGCTTCCGCCTTTGGCTATTCATCATGTAATTGACATGGATTGTTGAGCACAACGTTATTAAGGTTTTCCCAACACTCCCGGGTGTCTTTTTGAGGTACTGCAAATTCGAGTCACAACTTTCATGTGATCTTCAGTTGGCTTATTCATGAAACCACTTACCATACTCATTGAGTAACCAATATCTGGTCTTGTGTGAGTTAGGTAAAATATTTAGAGAACCTCTCCAATTTGTCAGCAAATGATGGTATTTCAACCAAAATGAGAAACTGATATCAAAAGCTTCAAGGAAGTTCACTCAATGGAGGAGGGACTACATCGAAGCAAGTTTGACAGTTGAATCCATATGATCTGATCTAGAAAGAGCTAATGCGCTTGAAGCAAGTCTAGAAGCTAACAAGAACCGGTTTAAGGAAGTATTGATCATGGAGAAGCAACTACTGCAAAAGTTAGCCAGGATGGAGAAAAGGAAAAAGGATCTAAGAGAAAATCAATGTAGTTGAATTTGACATCATTGCTTCTCAATCAGAAAAGAAGAACACTCTTAAGAGAGAGAGAGAGATCTATTTGATGAAGGGAAAAGGCTTAAAATCCAAAGAGATGAGTTGAAAGAAAAAGCAACTAATTTGCAACACAAGCATAGTTTAGTTAAGGAAACACAAAAATAATTGAAGCTGAATGGTTAAGACTAGGAGAAAAAATTAAAAAAGTTGTTTCTTAATGATTATTATGTATAATAATAACATTAACAATTGTAGTATAGTTTTGAACAAAATAAGACTATTTTCATTCACACTCACTGGTAGCTAAATTTGCAAGGCAACTTTCAGTTATGTGAATTAAGTGAAAAAAATCAATATATTAAAGTACAAAATGAAAAAAAAAAAAAAAGTAATTTATTTTTCCTATTGACTAGAATGGAAAAAACACCCTTCCTTGGCTTTGCATCTTTCAAGCAGATAAACATTTCTGAGATTTACTAATGCATAGTATTTTAATTTTATCATTTGTCACCACTGAGATGGTAAGGATGAGTTTGTCTCTCTTTATTTTAGTCAGGTAACAAGTTATTCGTGAATTCGAGAAAACTTAGGATATATTTACTTCATGAAAATATTTTCTATTTTCATTTCCTATGTTAATAAGGATATAAGAGACTTTTGAAGTTAACAATTGTCTATATTTTTAAAAACAACGAAGATGTCAAAAAACTATTTTCATTATTTTCGGAAATGTATATTTATTTATTTATTTATTTATTTATTAATATTTCATCTTTTCTCCATGACAATAAAAACCAAAATGTTTTCACAAAGTAAACAGAAAATTATCTATCGTGAGTGTATAGATCATGGTTTATTCGCACGATGATGCATTAGTCATCTATGAAGTTTTCATGAGCAATTTTTAGAAACATCTATAAGAATATCATAAACGTTCAATAAATTTGTATTGTCAATTTTCTGTACTTTATCTCTATAAATAAAAGTGGTAGCACAGAAAATACTTTTAAAACACAAAACAGGTGATGAAACACTAACACATATCAACGTCATGTGCAATACTAACACGTAGATATCAATAATTTACCTTTGAAACCAGTTGCTCTCCTTTTTTGTGCTGACATCATTGAACTTGAATCATAAGTCACACTGTCATCAAATGAAAGTATTGATGGAGCTAGAAGAAATGAAAACCACTACATGACAATTTATTCATCCATTGTTGCTCAAGCTCAATAAAAAATTGTGTAAAAGAAAAACTTTCATGTCCACAACTAAATCTATGCTTTTTCACCAATAGGGTCGGTGAACTGAATATCCTCCATGCTACTTTTGAGCTTGATTACATGGATTCCGCTTTTTATACGAAGTGAACTCAGCATTGAACCTGCATACTTAACCTCTGCATGGATCCATTCATTTTTTAAAAGTTTATCATCTATGTCCAGTATAAATTTGAGATACTTGTCATGCAGTTTCAAATCACACACATGTGTATGGTCTTGTTTTACCTCGAGATTGCAAATTCCATATTCATAGCCATTGATGAACAATTGGACACTTAATGAACGGAGTTCATTATTGTGGCACTCATTGTGTGTTGAGTATGACTCATATTTACTACACGTTGATTTACAAACAACGAAGAGAAAATGGCAATTCTTCTATGGAAGTGTCCATCCAAAAAATTTCTCTTAAATTTTCCATCTTCTCTATGTTAACAATGAAAAGAGGAAGAAAGAGGAAGAAGAGAAAACAATCACTCTATGGTTTCATATCATATAATAAACCAAAACTGAAGTTAATAGGGTTACAATGAGTATATATAGAGGAAAATAGAAAATATCTAAAATACCCTTACTACTAATATATAATAATATTATCTAATATCTCCCCTCAAACTCATGATGCATTAACATGGAGCATCGAGAGTTTGTCAACTAAAAAACGGAAACGTTTAATGGAATGCATCTTTGTGAACAAATCAGCAATCTGTAAAGAAGAAGGGACAAATGGTAGAGTAATAGTTCCATGCTGAAGATGATGACGAGTAAAATGACAATCAATCTCAATGTGTTTGGTGCGTTCATGAAAGACCGAGTTGTGAGCAATTTGAATAGCACTCTTGTTATCACAGTGCATCGGAGTTGGCTCAGCAAGAGAGATACCCATATCAGACAAAAGCCAACGCAACCAAATTATTTCAGCGGTAGTGGATGCCATAGCACGATATTCAGCTTATGTAGAAGAGCGAGAGACAATGTCTTGTTTCTTACTCTTCCAAGAAATAAGAGAGTCTCCAAGAAAGATACAAAACCCTGTGGTGGATTTACGATCAGTGGTATCACCAGCCCAATCAGCATCAGAATAAGCTCGTAACTCCAATGAGGATGACGATGGAAAGAGAAGACTTTGAAATTGAGTTCCTCGAAGATAACGAAGAATCCGAAGAACTGCTGCCCAATGTACTGTAGTGGGGGAGACAACAAACTGACTAACAACATGAACAGCATAAGCAATGTCAGGTCTGGTAATCGTAAGATACACTAAGCTGCCAACCAAAGTACGATACAAAGTGGAATCTGGTAAAGGAACACCATCCGAGGGAGCATATTTTACATTCAACTCAAGAGGAGTATCTGCTGCTCTAGTATCAGAAAGACGAGCCTGATCAAGAATGTTGGCAATGTACTTGGATTGAGAAAGAAGGTAGCCTCTAGGAGAGTAGGCAACTTCAATCCCCAAGAAATAGCGAAGAGTTCCCAAGTCCTTCATCTCAAACTGTTTGGCTAACTGCAATTTCAACTCATTAATTCCACTAACATCATCACCTGTAATAATCATATCATCAACATATAGAGAAAGTATAATGCGACCATGAGTGGTGGACCTTATAAACAATGCAGAATCATGTTCACTAGAGCGAAAACCAAGAGAAGTGATCACAGTAGAGAATTTCTCAAACCAAGCTCGAGGAGCTTGTTTAAGACCATATAGAGCCTTTTTTAACTTACATACTTCCCCTGGATCATGAGAAACTCCTTGTGGAGGGACCATATAGACTTCTTCATGAAGCTCACCATTTAAAAAGGCATTTTTGACATCCATTTGGGAAATATGCCATTGACGAATAGATGCAACTGCAATAAGAGTACGAATAGTGGTCATCTTGGCTACAGGAGCAAAAGTTTCTTCATAATCCATACCATATTGTTGAGAGAAACCCTTAGCAACAAGACGTGCTTTGTAGCGCTCAACTGACCCATCAGACTTAGTTTTGATCTTGTATACCCAACGAGACCCAATAGCACGTTTTCCAGGAGGAAGAGGTACTAATTCCCAAGTGTTGGTTTTGTGCAATGCAGATAGTTCTTCTGCCATAGCCTGCTGCCAAAGAGGATCAAGAACAGCCTCTTTATAGGAAGAGGGCTCAGACAAACTGTGAATAGAGGTTAAGAAAGAAGCAAACGAAGCTGAGTAAGTTGAATAGACAAAATCAGGTAACTGAGTAGACTTACGTTGACGAGAAGGGTAACGAGGAGGATCAACAATCGCAGGAGGTGGTTGGACAGCCGGGGGGACAAGAGGGATGTCATCATGTGGAGTAGTAGTATTTGTCCTGCAATTCTCAATAGTACAATCACTAGAAGCGCTATCATTAGGACCAAACGGATCAATATGGGTTAGTTCAGAACTCTTAGTAATCTGCGAATCAGAGGAAACAGAGTAAAAAGGAATGTGCTCAAGAAAAACAACATTACGAGATACATAAAGTTTTCTTGCATGAGGATCATAACAACGATAACCCTTTTGACCATCCCCATAACCAAGAAAAACACACATGGCTGAACGAGAAGACAACTTACTGCGCTCTACTTGAGGGCGAAGAACAAAACAAGTAGAACCAAAAACTTTCAAAGAATAGTAATCAGGGGTAGAAGCATATAATTTTTCAAAGGGAGACAAACCTGATATGATAGAGGATGGAATTCTATTAATAGCATGAACAGCAGTAAGAACTGCTTCTCCCCAAAACTCACTAGGAACTGAAGCGGACAACAAAAGGGAACGAGCAGTCTCTATAATGTGACGATGTTTCCTTTCAGCAACTCCATTTTGTTGAGGAGTATCAGTACAAGATGTTTGGTGGCGAGTGCCATCATAAGCAAGTAATTCAGAAAATTTATTAGAGGTATATTCACCACCTAAATCACAACGAAAACACTTTATAACAGAATTATGTTGAGTTTTGACCATTGCACGAAATATATGATAAATGTCAAAAAATTCAGACCGATTTTTCATAAGATAAACCCAACAATAACGAGTGTAATCATCAATAAACGAAACATAATATCTAGATCCACCTTTGGTGAGCACCGGTGATGGACCCCAAACATCAGAGTGAACTAAATCAAAAGGCGCATATGAAACGGAAACACTTTTACTAAACGGTAAAGCTGGAAATTTAGCAAGTTTACAACCACAACAATCTGAGATATCACAGGGTTTTAACTTTCCTAAGGCTCCAGTAGAAGCCAAATATTTTAATCTAGAAGCAGAAACATGTCCAAGGCGAGAATGCCATAAATAAAAACTAGAAGATAATGAATTCAAGCGAAAACTAGATAATAAGTCAGCAGTAGTTGTTGAGGCTGCAATATCTGGGAGTCGTAGTTCATCCAAAACGTAAAGTCCCCCCTGTCTATGGCCTGTCCCAATCAGCCTCCCAGAATGTGGATCCTGCACACAACAAGAAGTGGAAGAAAACGTAACCGAATAACCGAAATCACATATTTGACTAACAGAAGCAAGACTCAAAGTAAGATTAGGAATATAATAAACATTAGAAAGAGACAAGTTAGGTGTGGAGACAGAACCAATGCCTGCTAGTGGCATAGGAGTGCCATCAGCAGTCATAACTGACACAGACGA
>NC_021167.2:23956888-23974133 GCF_000331145.2 Cicer arietinum
ACTCAAAATATTGAGTTTGGTTGAACATGTTGGAAGAGCATATTCCATGTGCATTCCACTCATAAGCCCAAAATTGTTCATTTGATTGTCCCTTTAAATTTGGCCAAGAGAGATCGAGTTGAGTTTCTAATTTACTAATCTGATTAAATAAGATTAATGTTATATATTAAAGAGTAAATATTAATAATAAAGAATAAATAAAGTTTCTATTATTCTAGATATATATAGTGAGGAGGAACAAATTACACTTAAAGAGTTACACTCATTTCATAATATTGTATCAGATGATTTTTTTTTTCAAAATCCGCCATTGGATTGAAAGTTAATGTCATATAGATCATATTTATAAATTTTGACGTTAATCTATAATCATTTTTAGGTCATTAAGATTCGTTAAAATTAATGTCAAGAGTGTAATTGTATATAACACTCTTGATTATAAATTAAAGTAAAAATTTATAGATATAATATGTATGATATTAGCTTTCAATCCAAATGCTAATTTAAAAAAATATTTATCTGATATGATTTTATTAAAAAAAAATATTATTAAATAAGTGTAACTCTTTGAGTGTAATTTAATATTTTTATTCATAAAGTACTCACCATTGCCTTTGTAAATTTTTGAAGTTGTGGATCTTTTGTAACACATTTAGGTGACCGAAGAGAAGTCTGATTAGAAGGCCACAATCCATGGATTGTGAACTTTCCAGGTGGTATTACAGAACAATGTTTATTTCTACAAAACGTCGGTGGCCATTGTTCTGCCATTTTGAAAAATTGATACGAAGCGAGACATGGAAGTGGAAAGATAAAACATATGAACAATATTATAACAAGTACTTTCATGGCTACAACTTGTTTCTTGCTTGAGGTGAATTTCATTTCTAACAATGAGAGCTATGTGTTAATTAATTGATTGAATATTCAAATAATAGTATGGTATATATAGATAAAAGTTAAGATATTCAAATACATAAATTTATTCTTTCTACGTTGGTGTGGACAAAAAATATACTAGCACAATGTTAAATCACTTTTTATTTACTAGTACAAAAGTATGAAAAAATTCTAAAAACAATTCACATGCTTCTTCACATGTTGCTTTACACCTATTTAAGAGTAAACAAGTCACAAAACCTAACACCATTATGCATTTAAAACTTTAAAACATGCAAGGAATGGGATAAGGAATGGGTAGTACTTCTAGCCTAAAAAAATTCTGAGTCATTATTCATTCTTAATTAGCAGGGAGTAATTTTAAAGTTGGATTTTTAAAGTAACTACTTGTCTTGTATATAATAATTAATTTAAATTTTTTATCATTGACAATTTATTTCTTACATAATAATTATTTTAAATTTTTATCAGCAACAATTTATCCTATGTATAATAGTTATTTTAAATTTTTTATCAACTGCAACTTACCTTGTGTATAATAGTTATTTTAAATTGTCTATTAACGACAACTTATTCCATGTATATTAATTATTTTAAAAAATTTATCAACGATAACTGCATTATAAATTAGTTTACACATATTTTTATAAAAAAATTAAACAATCATTTTCCAATCCCGATTACACAGTCTGGCAATTGTACGGCTACACTTTTAAACTGTTAATCAATAACAAATTAGAACTGTTTATATCATTTAAAAAGATGAGCTACATTAAAAAGAAATGTCAGCAACATAAATATATTTAAGTTTTGTTGATTAATTTTTATTTCATGAGGAAATATATGATTTCATATATTTTATTGTTTTTTTCCAAATTATTTATACTTTTTTATTTTATTTTTAATCTTAAAAAAATGACTCCCTGTCAAAAAAATATTAAAATAAATAACTCAATCTACTTATCCATCAACTCTTGTTGGGTTGAATCATATTACTCTTAATTTTAGGAAATTAAGACCCAAAAAATATTAACATAACAATTAATTATTAACTTTGATAGTTTTAAAAAATATATTAAAGTTATAAACAAAGAGGAATAGTCAATGGTTAAGATTTTGTCTGCGAGTTTGCAGAAAAATTGAAGAGATGTCTTTAAAATTTAGGAAGGAATAAATAAAAGGAATGAAGAGCTCTAAGAAGAGATAGTTTTGAACCTTTTGTGTTTATTTATAAATACAAAATCTTCTCTTATTTTGTTAAATTTAAAAATTGTATTGAAGGAAGATTTTGAAAGAGTCAGACAAATAATTCATACAATTTTTTATATTATTATAATACTCTATAAATTAAAAGTATATTAATTATAAACATCTTCTTATCATTCTCTATATATTCATTCTCTACAAAATTTATATTATTTTTTTTCCTCTCCCTCAGAAGTCTTCCCTTCCGTTCGCTTTTAAATTCATAAACAAAGCTTAAAAAAAACTTTCAACCATCTTGTTTGATGTGCGCGAGACTTACAAAAAATGTGAATTAAATTAGATTGGCTATTGATCAATCTATTGATATGAGTGGAATTTGATTAACATTAATTGTTATATTAATTTTACGGTAGACCTACTTAATATTATTCTATTTATTGATAAATGTGTAACAACTAAATTGATTTATGATTATAGATAATGGAAAAGACCCAAATATCTTTCATCTATTAATTGAGCTTTGGTTTTGGTAGGAGTAATTTCCAAATAAATAAGTTCATAGGAACTTTAATGTAAGTGAAATTACAAAAATATCCTCAATAAAAATAAAAATTCCACATCTTATCCTCAACTTGTGACATCTCCGATGTCTCTCTCACTCCCGTGGAGCCAATTACAAATAGGAAACAATATATCGGATTAAATATTATAAAAGTTTGTTAATTATTAAAGTGATCAATTTTGCCTCATAGTACGAATGTAAAAATTTATGGATTAATTGAAAGTCATTATTATAAGACATTTCTAAATCACCTAAAGGTTGATTAATTGTTGTTATAATTAATGAACATGATGTTGGTAATATGTGTATTATTAGTTGTATTTATATATTCATTGGTAAATAAATAATATTTTTGTAATAAATTAATTGTTATGATAATTAATATAATGGATTTTGTATAATATTTTTGTTCAATTAATATTAAAGTAACTAATTTAATATTTAAACCGACAATATTAGTTTTATATATATAAAAAATTAATTATATATTTTTTAAGTAAAAAAAAAAGAGAGGCATTTTGTACTTAACAAACAAAATTAATATTGTGAAAGAAGGTGAACCCATAAAATAAAATAAAAAACATTTATAACAAAAAAACATAATTAATTATATTTATCGTGCAATGTAGCACACAAGTTGCAAAAATTTCATCTAATTAAATATCCTTTGGATGTCGAGTGAGCTCAAAAGACTAGAGATTCTCGATCCTTCTTTTTAACTTTATCCCCACTATAGATAAGAAATACCTCTTCCTCCTCACAAATCCTTTTCCTGAATTTGTCATATAACAATAACATCATGCAACAACAGTTTTTGAGGTTGGTTTCTTTTATTATCTTCTAATCACACCATTCAGCCTGCAGCCAGCCAACAATTTGTTTTTGCTACCAACATCACCCTACAACACTACTTGCTTTCTTAACTTTCTCTCCAAATCAAATGCTTCTCACACGAGAATCTTTATTTTATTTTTATCCATTCACACAATCGTTAGAAACTTTATAATAATATGGGTATTTATAAATTGAATTAAAACTTAAAAATTTATCTTTATTTTTTAAATAAATCTTCATAAAATGTTACAATATTATTTATTAATATAAAATCTATAATTGCATTTACACCATTTTAAGAAATCCATATTAAAAATATTATCAAAAAATTTATGCTATTTATATTAAATCTAATTCATTTTTACGGAATCAACTAATAAAATAAAAATCACATTTACTTAACGTGATATTTAAGTTTTTTCCTTTTCATGTGGATTTTTGATCTCATTATTACTTTTCCAGTAACTTTGAGTTTCAACATCCAATAGAAGAATAAACATAAAAGCATAACCTGTATTGAATTAGTTGAATGATTTTTCCACTTTACACTTTTATAAAAAGCCACTTTGCTTTGTTCCTTAATCCTAAGAACATAGTAGTGAGTGTTGTAAAAGAATCATGGCACCTTCTCATACCTTTCCTCTTCGTTGGGAAAGCACAGGACACCAATGGTGGTATGCATCACCTATTGACTTAGCAGCTGCAAATGGTCTCTATGATTTAGTCACTGAGCTTCTCCATCTTGACACAAATCTTCTCATCAAACTCACTTCTCTTCGTCGAATTCGACGCCTCGAAACCGTCTGGGACGATGAAGCTCAGTTTGAACATGTTTCCAAGTGCAGGTCTCATGTTGCAAAGAAGCTTTTTGTTGAGTGTGAAACAGAAAATGGAAAAGGAAAAAATTCTCTTATTACTTCTGGTTATGGTGGATGGCTTTTGTACACAGCTGCTTCTTCTGGTGATGTTGAATTTGTTGATGAATTGTTGAGAAGAGATCCTTTTTTGGTTTTTGGTGAAGGAGAGTATGGTGTTACTGATATGTTTTATGCTGCAGCTAGGAGTAAGAATTGTGAGGTATTCAATCTTGTTCTTCATTTTGCTCTCTTGACAAAAGATTGTGCTATTGAATTGGATGAAGTTGGTGGAGTTTTCAAGAGGGAGATAGTGAATAGAGCTATTCATGCTGCTGCTAGAGGAGGGAATTGGGAAATACTGAAGAAGAAGCTACTTTTAGGAAGTGATTCTCAGATTTTGTCTTATAGAGATGCTCATGGATGCACTGTCTTGCATTCAGCAGCTGGAAGAGGCCAGGTTGAGGTGAGACACTCATATCACTTAGGTTTTGTTTTGTCTGGATTGATTTATTTGACTTTATATAGAAATAGCTTATGACATAGTTGTTCATAAATTGTTTTCAGCTTGTTTCCACAAGCTCACCAGCATAACTTATGAAAATAGGTTATGCTTTATATAAAAAAAGTTTGAATTTGGTTTGATTTTTTGTCAGAGAAGTAAATTATACATAACTTATGTGATAAGCATTAATCACATAAACTCTTAATTAAGTTGTTTATACAAACAAGCCTTAGTATGCATGTATAATCTAAAATAGAAGCAATATTAACCAACGTTATAAAGTGATATAGAAAATTTTCAATTTTAGACACGATTTTCTAATTTGTCAATTTCAGCAGCTAAATTATTCGACCCAAATTATTTGAGGGATTAAAATGACGATTCACTCAATCTTGTACAACCAATTTTGTCTCAAAAGTTATAGAGGTCAGACAATTTAATACTGAAATTAAAAATCTTCAATTATATTAGTCTTTTAGAAACAATATTGACCAGCCTTATAATGTGATAGAGACTAAAATTGTTCGGCTGAAATAATTCGAGGGACTAAAATGACGATTCACTCTATCTTGTATAGGAATAATAGGAAACTTATTTTATTTCTGCCACTGCCTTTCAGGTTTGATTATCTTTTTGAATCAGTTAATTAATGCTACAAAAACTCAGTATATATCCAAACTTACTTTTATGCAGGTGGTAAGAAATCTAATTGATCAATCACCTGATATTATAAACTCTACTGATTCTCAAGGCAATACAGCATTACATGTGGCTTGTTACAGAGGTCACTTTCCTGTGGTAGAGCTTCTGATTGAAGCATCTCCTTCATTAACAATGTTAACCAATCACAATGGAGACACTTTTCTTCATATGGCAGTGTATGGTTTCAAAAGCCCTGGTTTCTGCAGACTCGACAAGCACGCCGAGCTCATGAAACAGTTATTACTAACCGAAAAGATCACGAACATGAAAGACATAATCAATGTTAAGAACAATGCTGGTAGAACACCTCTTCATGTAGCTGTCATTCATGATGTCAAATGTGATGTAGTGGAATCACTTATGTCAGTTCGATCGATCGATTTAAATGTCCGCGACACTGATGGAATGACTCCTTTGGATTATTTGAAACAACGACCGATATCAGGAACTTCTGAATTTTTAATCAAGCAGTTGATTTCAGCTGGTGGAATATCTAATTGTGAAGATTGTGTGACAAGAAATGCAATTGTGAATCATATGAAAACTCATCATGGTGTTATTGGAAATAGTCCTGGAACTTCATTTAGTATATCAGATGCTGAGATATTATTGTACACATGCATTGAGAATTCATCTGATAGAATTGTCAATAATGATCAAGCAAGTTTAGAAACAGAATCAAATTCATTTTCAATTGAAGTAGACAATGATTCAAGTTCCTCATGTAACAGCAAGACTACTAGTTCTGTTAATTCGGCTGCGAAACGGTTAAAGAATCTTCTCAAGTTGCATAGGAAAAGAGAGACAAAAGCATCAGCCTCAGAATTTGAAGATGATGATAATATTTCTGTTGATTCTATAAGTTCAAGGAAAAATTTGGAAGATTTTCCAATGACATTAAGGCAAAGATACTCAAAAAATCAGTGTTCACTTCCAAACAACAAAAGAACATTATCTATAAGAACTTTATCACTTCCAAATCCAACTGCTAAAAAATATTTCACTGCAGGACTAATGCAAGGTGTAATTAAGGTAAAGCCAAAATTGGATAATTTATCTGATTCTTCAAACAATAAGGAAAAACATGTTGATACAATTGGACCCTCTTGCTCCAATGGTACCTTAGAGTTGAAATATAATAAGCAGAGAACATTCAATAAGAAATTGATGAACAGGTATTTTTCTTTTGGAGCACAAGGGCAGGCTTTGGAAGATGCAAACAGTTGCACACTGTCAAAACATAGTTCTAAAGTGTTTTAGTAATTTAGTTAAAATAAATGTTATTATATGTGTATATGAGCCTGCTATTATGTAAGATTAATAAGCCAAGGCAAAACACTTTATCAATGTTTTTTATTTTATTTTACTGAGAAGTACTTCGTAAAATGTAAAGTGGGCCCTAAGAGGGTCTCAATGTTAGTGATTCAGTGTATAACATAAATTCATAGTACCATAAGCTTTGTTAGTTTGTTACTTACAGTTTGATTAAAAAAAAAAATAGTGACTTACAGCTACAGATATATGAAACCTGTACTTCAGCTCATTTTCAATTATTAATAAATATTATTATTATTATTATTATTATTATTATTATTATTATTTGGGAGTAGAAAACGAAACACCTAAAAATAATAATGGCCGCTTTTTATGGCTCAAATGAAATACCCTTAAAATTATTAAAATTATGTTTGGATGTCTAATAATTATAATTAGTAGAAGAATTAAATGAATGTGAATACAAAATGAAAAATAGTAAATTGAGAGTGATACATATAATATTAATTAGATGATATATTTTAAAAAAAGTAATTAATATTATATTAAAAATTGAAAGAATGATTCATATGTTATTTTGTAAATGAGTCACTTTTAAAATGTGTGATTTTTTATATAATAATTTTATGATGTAAAGAACTATTCATATTTTGTAGAAAAAATAATATAATTGTTCCTATTACATGATTTATACAACAAAAGACAATCGGATGATAAAGTGAACAATGTAGATATGAAATATCATGTAAGAACGTAAGAAGTAGACATCCAAAAATAAAATCAATATTTCTTTTTAACATATGTTTTGGATGTAATAACATATGTCATGGATTAATAAATTTTGTCTAAATTAATTATAAAGTTTAACTCAACCGACAAATATCTAAATTATTAAACTGAATATTATGTATCAGATTCAAACTTTACGGTAAAAAAAAATATTATTAAAAAAAACAGTTACTAACTGTAATAACTAACTAGAGGTATAGTTGACCGAGTCATGTTTTTAGCGAAAAAGTAGATCGTTGGGTAGCACAAGTGCTATTTATAGTAACGCTTCCAACTTCATATAGTTTCCACAGTTTGTGAAACTAATGACACTTTTTGAATTACATAGCATGAGATAATTATGAAGATCGAGCTTGATAGCTGTAAGACCTTATAAGAAGTGATTAATTGGTTACATTACATTGTTTAATTGCTTAAGGAAATATGATATTGAAAGAAAAAAACATAAACTGAATAAAAGAAAGGAGAAGAAATATGGAGAATGATGATGCGGCTAGACAGAAAGCCATTAATGAGTGGCTTCCCGTTACGGCTTCAAGAAAAGCCAAATGGTGGTACTCTGCTTTTCACAATATCACAGCCATGGTTGGTGCCGGTGTTCTCACCCTTCCTTACGCTATGTCTAAGATGGGATGCTATGTATGTTAATCCATTTATTTATTTTCGGAAAATATGTCTCATATTCAATCAAAATAAATATCTCAAATATATATTTATAAAAAAAATAAATAAAAAACAGTGGTCCAGGCGCAGTGGTGTTGATATTAAATTTAATTATATTTTATTAGAAGATAAGTTATTAAATTTAATTATATTTTATTTCAAGAAGTATTAATTAACTTTTTATATTTTATTCTGAAAAAAAGTACATATATAAGAGTGTGTTTGACTAAACAATTGTTTTGATTGAATAAACAATTTATTTACTGTTTATTGTAATTAAAAATACTTATGTATATAGCCTATTTTTACAAATAAGAATGAATTAATGTGATTATACCAATATTATATAAATTGTAAGTTATAATTATAAACTACCAGAAAAAATTATGCTGAAAAATACTTTTTATTTACGTCTCATAAGTTATTTTGATAAACTCTTATTATAGTTCTTCTCATATGTAAGATAAGCTCAAATTACCAAATCGTAGATGATGTATCAAAACAAAAATTAAGCTTCTTCAAAATGTTGTGTCAAAATAAATCGTAGATAAACTCTTTCAAATACAGTCTTTTTGGATCTAACTAGTTAGCTAGCTGAAGTGTGTGATATGGGTGTGTCTTAAACTTTATTTGGATCGATAGAATATGGTGGAATAGAGTGATAACTAATGAAGGTTTTTTATTTATATATTTAAAAAATGAGTGGAAGGGAGTGGGATATGATGGAATCTATACCATCTCATTTCATCGTCTTTCTTCATTTCCTTTCCCTTCAATTTTGGATGTATGAGATCAAATCTTACATTTACCACTCCTTTTCACTTTACGTCATCCAGTTCCATTTTATTTGGATCAATTTAAAATATCCAAATAGAACATATTGTGCCTTTGTGGTTTCTTAGGCAGAATAGTGACTTTGTATTTCCAGTTTCATGTATTTTTATTCTTGCATCCGTAGTGATGTACGTTTTGTTTTTGCACCTTGCTTCCGTAGGGATCTACATGCACCTTCACAGAATCTATATTACGCAACTGTGGTTTGCGCACCGGGCTTTTCACTTCTCCTCATCTAATTGATATACGAGAAAGATTTCGTTTAGATGGGTGAGTATCTCAAATGTTTTCATTGACTTTATTTCCATGACCTATTAATTAAGTATTCAACTTGTGTTATTTTGCATATTGAATACATTCGCTTTCTATAATCCGACATTTTTACTATTTCTTATAATCTCCATCTGTCATTTACTTTGTCTAGGGTCATATAATTAACCATGAATTCTGATTAATCTGTTCATATTGGAATGGCTTGTAATAAAAAATTAATCTTTCCTGTTGGCAGCTATTTAGAGTAATAGCTTGTAATTAGTACATAGTAGCTTATATGTGTGCTTAGCTGTTCAGTTGTTGAGTTGAGTCAGCACATTCAGTCACGCTGTTGTAACAGAACTTAATAGAAGCTATGATGCTCTCTCACCATATATATACAATACCTCAATCAATGAATCATTTTCACTCTTATATCGTCATTCTTGTGCTTCTATGTTTTACCAAATTTTGGTGGACCTACTAAAATACATCATATGCTGCCTTTTAGTTCATCTTTTGCAGCATGGCTATTATGCTATGATTTATTACTTCTGCAGCATAGTAGATTTATTACTTCTGCATTATGCTTGTTACTTCTGCAGTGTGGAAATCTGTGAAGAGAAATTTTTAGCATATTTCTGGTGGTGTTATGATAGACTAAAGGTATATTTTGTGAATAAATGCATCATTATATTTTTTATCGACAGAAGTTTTGGCTAGTTCTAAAACCTGGCTATTGTTTTTCCCATTTTTTTTTTGAACTTGAACTGAATTGCATTCCTAATTTGAACTGGTGGTAACTTTCTATGCACTAATCTTTACAGGTCCATAAACTAGTTTACCAGTAACAGTTAAGAGTTTCTAGCACAATGAACTTATATGTAATAATAACAATTTCTGTGTTGCATAACAGTATTAGGGTAATACCGTCTTAAATTCATGCATGGATGATCAATGATCATCCCAATGATCACTTTGAAGTCAGAATTATAAACAATACGGGTGGTTTGATGTGTTTTTTTATAAGTGGTTTCTTATATTGGTTTTGTGGTGCACAGGAAAAAACTGATGACAATGCTCCAATGCCTACCTTTTTTCACTTCCTTGCCTTCAAGATATTTGCAGACGAGCAGGTTTGGTCCTTGTGCTTTAAATTCATATACAGACTTGTTCCGTATTGACCAGTGTTGTTAAATAGTGCGTTGTAGTGCTATAGTGTAGCAAAATTTGAAGAAGTTGCTATTGTTCTGCGATTTGCTATTTAGTACAAAATGTTGTCAACTATCTACCACTATTGTATAGCGCAATTTGAACGAATTGCTATTTTCCGTTCAAATGTGATTTTTACACTAAAAATTAATAATCAATTCACTTTTGCTTAAAGATATCCAAACAGAAATCACATACATTTAATTTACTTTTGATTAAAATCAATTTTATAAAATCAATTAACTCAAAATCAATTTTAATTATTGCATAACTAAATGACTAAGACATACTTATTATGTTAGTTTGTAAAGTTTAAACTTTTGAATTTTTTATTATAAAAAATATATTTTGTAGAAGTTGTAAAATTTCTCTTCTGTAAAAATATTAGAAATTAATTCTAAAATATAAGTTCAATCACAAATGTCGATATTATTAGGTTAAATATTATATTCATAGATTGAACTTGAGATGATTATTTGTAAGTTTCTAGTTATAATTATATTATTTTATCTATACACAAAAAATATATACTACAAAGGATATTTTCTTATTGTGAATAACTACATCTATTCTTGACAAATACTTATTCCTACTCAAAAGAATACTTAAAATATTAATTATAAAATATACAAAATTTAAATAATTAATCAAATGATTGAATTTAACTGATTCATAAATTTTAATTAAAAATAAATTATTTAAAAGAAATAAAATTTAAATCTTAATTAAAGTAATTATTGGTCAAAATTACAAGAAAATGTAAAAGGTGTAACTAGTCTTCTATTACATAATACATAAACTAATTTAAGACCATATGATATCTTAGATACTCTAGACTACATTATAGCCCTATATAAGCATACAAACAACATGGTAATAAAAAAATAGGCTATAAGTACTTAACAATAACTTATTAATCCTAATATACTTGATTTTCTCACTTTCAATCGTACTAATTATATATACTCAAATAATAGGATAAGAAGCTCCCAAGGTAATGCCACATAAAACTTCAGGGGTACCGAGACAGTTTGTTTGGACACTGCCTTCAAAAGCTCTTTCTCACTATGACTAGGAACATCTTTGTAGCACAACAACTCCCTGCTGGCCCAATCAAACATCACCAAAAAGGAAATGTGATTCAAATAATGAGTTATAAAGAAATATATATTTTAATATTAAATAATTTAGAGATTTTGTTTGGAGATATTTTAAAATATACAACAAAAAACAAAGTTATTTTGTATTTTGTTTATCTTAATGAAAAGTGATTTTTATTCTTTATGATTTAATCGAAAATAATTTTTATGAGAAATTATGTATGTTGTTAATTGATTATGTTGAGATATTATATATTTTACGTCAATCTAATGATAATAGAAGAGAATTATGGACTAATCTTGAGGTAGATTTGAGTGCTTACACATGAGATTGAAAATCTAACCAAATGATTTATTGAGATAAAGTGGTAAAATAAAAGGGAAAATAAACAAACAACACATGGATTAGATAGAGATGATAAAGAAGGTGTCACAATCAAATATAATTGATAAGTCAATGTGCCACAATGGTAAGGAATTCATTGATAAGATTCAAACAAGTTTTAATGCAAGAATTCAAAGAGGAGACACACATCACTCACAACTATTGTTAGAGAAATTCTAATTTATTTCAAAGTTATTCAAATGAGACTCTTACAAGATATTTAAATGATTTACCTTATTCCTAAAATGGACCAAAAACTAATTCTCTAAACTGATATTAGGTTACACCACTTAACTAAAATTATTACAATTCAAATTAAACACAAATAAAACTAAAAACTATTATAAAGTCTTGACTTGAAATATTCTTTGTTTTTCTTCCTAATTTGCTCATTTTAAGTTTTCATCAAATCTCTAAAAAAATTCATTAAGCAATATTTTAAAAATTAGATCAAATATCAAAATAAATAAAGTATGTAAAAAAATTGAAGAAAAAAAAAACACTTGAACCAAATGGAGTTCAACTCGGTTTAATTTAATTCTAACAAATTAAAACCCAAACATGGTTTGTAATACCTCAAAAATTGTATATTCCATTTATTCTTATTTATACTAATAATTCTATTATTTATATTTTATTATCGTAATTCATATATTTATACAAATCTCTTAGATCTTACTTAATAAAAAAAATAATTGTTAGTTAATCAAGTGAAATTTAGTTTAGGAAGATCATATTAATGTGTTTTTTTTTTTTTTGTAGTTGGAGAATAAATTAGAAATAAACCCAATAGAAATCTCAAATTCAACTTCTAGTATCCCATTTTGTAGTCAAAACAAAATTTATCATTTGTAAGGATTTGGGTGGGCGTAATTGACAATTCCCATCACACTCCCCTTTACTTAAAACCCAATTGTTAAATAATAATAATAATAAATAAATAATGAAAGAAAGAAAGAGGGAGGGATGACAGAACCGTAACATATCAAGGAAAATAAAGAGGAAAAAAAGAGAGAAAAGATGAAAGAAGGGAAAAGAGGAAAAAAGAAGAGAGGAGAAAAAAAACAAGAGATAACACATTAACTCCATTGCATGTCCTTCTCAAGCTCCCTCATTCCATCATCTCATCATAGAAACACCCGCATACCTATATTAGAGTAAAAGAGGACCAAGAGGTAGAGTGAAAATAGAAAGAAGAAAAGGAAAGTTAAGATTTCAATATAGAAGAAGAAGTTTAGAATTTCTTGCATGTTGAGAAGGAAGATGGAAACGTGAAAAGGAGTTAAAGTTTCACTTGTAGAAAAAGGAATTAATATCAAACTTTGGAGGTCTCAAATCTCTTCTTAAGATAACATAGAAAACCCTCTTAAAACCTCTCTTAGGTGTGCTTAGAGATCATGTTTTGCATGTTTGGGTTTTGAGATAATCTTACTTAATTTTGTATCATTGATTATTAACAATGCATGTTAGGTGTTTGTATTAATTACTATGAAGAGTTGTTGTTTTATTATTATTGTTGAGTGTTGTGGTTGGGTTTGTGATGAGATGATGACTGTTTAGTATTGGTAATTACTTGATTTTATGCTGAATTTTGAATGTATTTTACTTAGTTGATCATATTAACTTGAAAATATAAAGTTTGAAGTGAAAATAGTATGGTGTTGTCTTCGAACCTGTATAGGTATATCTTTGGTATTTTGTTCATAACATTCTCCATATATAGTGTTTTGAGCTGATTTATATCCCATTAGAAAATATATTTAATTACCTACGAAATAGGCACTGGTGCCAAGTGAAAACAGTTAATGTCTTTAATCTTTATGTCTATTTTCCTATTCCTATTGGTATGAACTATGATCTTCAATGTTTTATTTTTTATGCACCTTGACTATTTATGTTTAAGCTTAAGCTAAGAAATTCTGCCTTGCATGTGAGACATATTTACATCTTAGTGCTTTTATATGTATGTATGGAATGGAAAAAATCTAGTCCCAAGTTCAATGGTTGCCATAAGTTCGGCAATTGTTCATTGTTTTGAGAGATAAAAACAAGGTTCCCTAAGTGTAGGGAGGACGTAAGTGGTTGTGTTAACCAAAATCCTTGTTCTGAATAAATGCTCTACCATTAATATATCCTAAACTTTTGCAATTTACAAGATGGCTAACCAATGTTGTCATATCTGAAACCTGCATGCCTAAGCTTTCTTTGGTTCTTTGGAAAATGCTAAACTGACCGGACATATCCATGCTCTTGCAGAACTGCAGTCAATGAATTTAAACCAGCATAGATAAAGTCAGTTTGGGGATGTGTCCTATCGCCCGTTATAAATACATGCACACCATTCATGAGTTCAATCCAGCTACAACCTGGTCTCTTCTTCACATTGTGTTGCTTCATTGTGTGTCTCACCTCAGATACTTCTTCGTATCGACCAACCACTCCATAAACATTTGACATCAACACATAATTTCCGCAATGACCTGGCTCAAGTTCAATCACCTTACTTGCTGCAATCTCAGCCAAGTCTGTATCCTTGTGGATTCGGCATGCTGCTAGCAAAGCCCTCCATCCGACAGGATCGCCCTTAAATGGCATCGTTAGCATTAAATCGTAAGCCTCCTTGAGCTTCCCTGCTCGACAAAGCATGTCAATCACACATGTGTAGTGTTCAATGGATGGAGGTACACCATATTTTGAATCCATTTCAGCTAGAAACTCAAGCCCTTCCTTCACCATGCCAGCATGGTTGCACGCAGACAACAATCCAACAAAACTGATTTCATTTGGTACCAATTGAGCTTGACGCATACGAGAAAACGTATCTAATGCCTCGTCACCATAACCGTGCATTGCAAAACCAGTGATCATGATGTTCCATGAGGCCACATCCTTCTCTGTCATGTTATCAAAAACCATGTGAGCGTCTCTCATATTTCCACATTTTGCATACATGTCCATCAATGCATTGTTCAATAGAACATCATCAAACTCGTTATTTGTTCCTTCCTTCCCCAACCCATTTACAATCATATACCCATGTATCTCTCTACCATGCATCAAGGCTGCTAGATGAGTGCAAGCTGGAAGTACTGTTGTAACTGTAACTAAATCAGGTTGAACCCTATTGCCTAGCATCCTATCAAAAAGCCTCAAAGTTCCATAATGATCACTGCACCGTTGATGAACTGATATTACTGAGTTCCATGAAAATATATCCTTCTCATCCATAATCTCAAATACATTCAAGGCATCACTAGCACATTTGCATTTCCCATACATATCAATCAGTGCATTTGAAACAACAACACTAGAATCATAACCCATTTTTATCACAAACCCATGAACAGCTCTTCCATTGTCAAAGTCTCCTATCACAGAATATATAGACAAAACACCAGTAACTGTATATCTACAAGGAACTACCCCATTTTCCACCATCCTCCTAAACACCCTCAAGGCCTCCTCAAAGTGGCCAATCTGCGCATACCCATTAACCATTGAGTTCCAAAGCACAACATCTCTAACAGGCAATTCATCAAACACCTCATGTGCATCCACCACAAATCCAAATTTCAAGTAAGTAATAACCAAAGCACTTCCAACAAAAACATCCAATTCCAACCCAAGTTTAAACAACAAGCCATGAATCTTCTTAACCTCCAAATCCTCCTCAGCATCACCACAAGCTCTGATCACACATGGGAAAGTGAACTTATCAGGAACAACAATACCCAGATACCGCATTTGTTTATAAAGAAGAACCCCATATTGGGAAAGCCCGTTGGAAACGAATCCAGCAATGATTGCATTGTAAGCAAAAACGTTTCTTTGATGATGGGTTGGGTAGTTGAAGACTCTGAAAGCATAGTCGATAAGGGTGCACTTTGAGTACATGTTGATGAGGCTGGTGATGGCAAGTGGGGATGCAAAGAAAGCATTTTTGAGCAAATGGGAATGGATTTGTTTGCCTTTGGAGAGGTTTGTGTTGTGGGCGCATGATTGAAGGGAGGTAATGTAGGTTCCTATGTCGAGTGAGGTTGAGAAAGAGAGGAACGACCAATGACTATGTTGTTTTGGGAGGACAAGTCTTGAGATTCTTCTCCCATTCATCTATGTGCTTGCTTAGACCATCATCAATCTTACATTATTTTTGTCCACAAAATCACATACACTTTCTGTTTTTCTTTTCCAAATAAATTATTGTTTCATTTAGGCGCCCTCACTTTCATCTCCAACAGCTTAAATATTTCAATTTCTTAATCAACTTAACAAAATATAAACAACGATATATGAATATTTCCACTTTAGTTTTTTTTTTTATTTAATAAAAGTTTTGATGAGTATTAATATAAATACTTACAAATTATTCATTAAAAATATTTTTAGATCGACAAGTTAAACTTATAATCTCATCTCGTAAGTGTGAATTAACTTCTTAATAACTAAAAACATATTCATTAACAAATATTTCACTTTTTTTTGTTTGAATATGTAAAATATTTATCAAAATTATTCTTTTATGAAAATCTCTTGGTAAACATTATGGAGGGTGATACGTGTCTTTTAAGGGTATTGTTTATGGTTTTTTTATATTTTAATAACCAATTAAAAAAATTATCAATATACATATTTTTTAAAATTATATATTAAACTATCTTTTTTATTGATTTAGTTAGATGTCGATATTTACAAATACGAAGTACACGTTCAGATGGAGTACATTTTTAAAATTATATATTAAACTATCTTTCAGATGGAGTACACGTTCACTTGTTGAAGGTTTTGCAACATACCAACTTTGCTCCATTAGCATTCCCTCCTGCACAAGTAAAATTATCCAAAATCAACCAAATCTTAACAAATAAGAAGGTATCTAAAGTAGTAAAATGAAATTTAAATATATAACTACCTGCATTGAGAAGGAGAAAGAAAAAAACCAGAAGAAAACAAAGGATTTGGTCATGGTGAAAATTTAGAGAAAGTGATGATTGTAGTGTGTAGTGTGTAGTGTTTGGAAACAAAGAAATCCGATAGCATTTTATAAAGAAATCCAATAGCATTTTATAAAGAAATCCGATTATTAATTACTGACATCCACCCACCCATCCCCCAACCAACTCTTCATCTAGAATGTCTGACATTCTAGAATGTCATTTACTTGGGTCCAACTGT
>NC_021167.2:23979350-23986184 GCF_000331145.2 Cicer arietinum
TGCCAAGTGAAAACAGTTAATGTCTTTAATCTTTATGTCTATTTTCCTATTCCTATTGGTATGAACTATGATCTTCAATGTTTTATTTTTTATGCACCTTGACTATTTATGTTTAAGCTTAAGCTAAGAAATTATGCCTTGCATGTGAGACATATTTACATCTTAGTGCTTTTATATGTATGTATGGAATGGAAAAAATCTAGTCCCAAGTTCAATGGTTGCCATAAGTTCGGCAATTGTTCATTGTTTTGAGAGATAAAAACAAGGTTCCCTAAGTGTAGGGAGGACGTAAGTGGTTGTGTTAACCAAAATCCTTGTTCTGAATAAATGCTCTACCATTAATATATCCTAAACTTTTGCAATTTACAAGATGGCTAACCAATGTTGTCATATCTGAAACCTGCATGCCTAAGCTTTCTTTGGTTCTTTGGAAAATGCTAAACTGACCGGACATATCCATGCTCTTGCAGAACTGCAGTCAATGAATTTAAACCAGCATAGATAAAGTCAGTTTGGGGATGTGTCCTATCGCCCGTTATAAATACATGCACACCATTCATGAGTTCAATCCAGCTACAACCTGGTCTCTTCTTCACATTGTGTTGCTTCATTGTGTGTCTCACCTCAGATACTTCTTCGTATCGACCAACCACTCCATAAACATTTGACATCAACACATAATTTCCGCAATGACCTGGCTCAAGTTCAATCACCTTACTTGCTGCAATCTCAGCCAAGTCTGTATCCTTGTGGATTCGGCATGCTGCTAGCAAAGCCCTCCATCCGACAGGATCGCCCTTAAATGGCATCGTTAGCATTAAATCGTAAGCCTCCTTGAGCTTCCCTGCTCGACAAAGCATGTCAATCACACATGTGTAGTGTTCAATGGATGGAGGTACACCATATTTTGAATCCATTTCAGCTAGAAACTCAAGCCCTTCCTTCACCATGCCAGCATGGTTGCACGCAGACAACAATCCAACAAAACTGATTTCATTTGGTACCAATTGAGCTTGACGCATACGAGAAAACGTATCTAATGCCTCGTCACCATAACCGTGCATTGCAAAACCAGTGATCATGATGTTCCATGAGGCCACATCCTTCTCTGTCATGTTATCAAAAACCATGTGAGCGTCTCTCATATTTCCACATTTTGCATACATGTCCATCAATGCATTGTTCAATAGAACATCATCAAACTCGTTATTTGTTCCTTCCTTCCCCAACCCATTTACAATCATATACCCATGTATCTCTCTACCATGCATCAAGGCTGCTAGATGAGTGCAAGCTGGAAGTACTGTTGTAACTGTAACTAAATCAGGTTGAACCCTATTGCCTAGCATCCTATCAAAAAGCCTCAAAGTTCCATAATGATCACTGCACCGTTGATGAACTGATATTACTGAGTTCCATGAAAATATATCCTTCTCATCCATAATCTCAAATACATTCAAGGCATCACTAGCACATTTGCATTTCCCATACATATCAATCAGTGCATTTGAAACAACAACACTAGAATCATAACCCATTTTTATCACAAACCCATGAACAGCTCTTCCATTGTCAAAGTCTCCTATCACAGAATATATAGACAAAACACCAGTAACTGTATATCTACAAGGAACTACCCCATTTTCCACCATCCTCCTAAACACCCTCAAGGCCTCCTCAAAGTGGCCAATCTGCGCATACCCATTAACCATTGAGTTCCAAAGCACAACATCTCTAACAGGCAATTCATCAAACACCTCATGTGCATCCACCACAAATCCAAATTTCAAGTAAGTAATAACCAAAGCACTTCCAACAAAAACATCCAATTCCAACCCAAGTTTAAACAACAAGCCATGAATCTTCTTAACCTCCACATCATAATATTATGGATGTTCAAGGTAACAGTTAATCTGGACCTTTGTACTTGAAAGTAACTTTTTTAGATTATGATTTAGACTTACTTAGCTTGGATTAATGATGAAACTTTGCATGTGGATTGTTTTGTAGTAAGTTGATGCATATGACAAGACAAAAAGATGGTGCTGTACAACATATGCAGGAGATTTTATTTGGCATTAGTAGAGTTAGAGAAATAAAAGTTTATGTAACTAACTTTTATTGATTAGTTTTTCTTATTAAACTTTTATTGAATTGTTACAATGTGAATTGCATTACAAATGAATGTTTTTTTTTTGACATGTTTATTATTTTTAAAAATATAAACTATTTTTCATTTCAAAATTTTTTTTGACTTTGTTTGTTGAGTTTTCTAATTTAAGTTTTCATAATCTCTTATCAATTACCTTGATACCTGAAATTTAATATAGACTATGGTGCCCATTAAATTAAATACTATGTAATGTTTGTACACAAAATTATTAGTGAAAATAGTGTAATTATAGGATCAATTTCAACAACATCAATATACTCTACAAACACTTTGTATATGGAGGCTGCCTTGTTGTACCATTGCATGCATGCATTAGATATATAATTTTATGAACTAGGATATCATAATTTAAATGTTATATATGGACTACGGTGCAAATAGAAAACATAAATCTAATTGAAAATTAAGCATATATAGCAACAATTTATTTTGCTAGATCGTACATCCAAGAGACATAATATATATGATAACACACCAATCAAAGATTAAAACATGGATTGATCGGAATTTAACTTTGGTTATCTACTTTGTTGGAGTCTCACTCCATATATTCATCGAGAAAAAAAAAATTAACTTTTTTAGTAATTGATCTCGCTGGTGATTGAATTTTTTGTCTGAGCTATAACTATTTAAAATTTAGTTTAATTGCAGTTTTGGTCATTTTATTATTATCAATTCACGAAATTTGTCTCTTATTTTATAAGTCAACAGTTTTGATTAATCAATCATATTTTTTAACTAAAAAATGACAATATAATATATTATTGTGATAGATGATAGTGTCACTAGAGATCTCTTTTAACCCATAATAATAACACATTTAAAATATATATATATATATATATATATAGTAATATGTATAAGAGAGGGAAAAAAAAGTTTTTGTGGAAAATAAAATGTTGTTTTGGGTAATTTTATTTATAGGGTGGTTATTTTTTTTATAACATTTTTTCTTAGAAATAAATAAAAAATACTTAAACACAATAAATTTTTTAGAACAACATCGATATAACATATTGTGAAATAAAAAAAGTGATTTTGTTTTACTAACAAACCGTAGATTTTTTTAATTTAGAACAACATCGATATAACATATTTTTTTAGACAATTAATTTATTTGATTAAATTTAAATTGGACTAAAATATTAAAAAAAATTAATTTAATTGATTTTAATTAAATTTTGTAATCTATCAAATTAATGATTTGATTTTTATATTCTAAACAAAACTCACAACACACAGTACATTTTTTATTTTATTTTTTTGTGTAATTTTTCTTGTAGGTTAAAAATTGTTGGGACTTTGTGGTAGTGATTTGGGGTGGCAATGACCACTCCTATTCCTAATATAGCTCTACTGCAGTTTACCACGCCCTATAATTCACATGTGCGTATGGCCACTCCTATTCCCAATAGAGTTCTACTGCACTTTATCACGCCCTATAATTCACATGTCTCATATCTTCGTGCAGTACATATACGTCTTAGTCGTAGTTATACTAGCATTATTTATTTGAGTTATCTATTTATTTATTATTTAAGAAAAATAAATTTTATTCAAGTGTTAAAATAAGAATAATACAATCAAATTAATGATGCATTGAGACATTCTCTTTCTGCGATTTGCTATTATAAAACTTTTTTCATTTAATTTTTTATATATTAATAAATAATATATTTATATAAGTACGTGTGCGTAATAGATACTATACTATCTGTAGTCATACTCGTTCAATTTTGTGGATAACTATTCGTTTTCATACTCATATTTATTATGCGAACTTTTACCTTATTAACTGTAAATCTTTTTTTTTTCTGGTACCCACTGAAAATTGCATATTTTCACCTTATTTGATGTTAAATTTGATCTTACTGTTATCCATACTTTGAGTTACTCAACTATGTGTAATAAAGTTTAATTGTACAAAAGTTTGATATATATAATTCATAATTTATATTAAATATATCAACAAAAATTAACATAATATTACTTAAGGTCGAAGAGAATTATATTTTTCTACAAATGTTATTGTAATAGTGAAGTTTTAGGTATTAATTTGGTGGTAAGAGTTTATACTTATAATTTGTTAATATATCCATCGCCAAATAAACAGACAAATGGAAGCATGAAGCAAGCACTAAGGAGAAAAAATGGCGATAGAACAGTAGAATGCCTATAGTGGGGTGCACAGGCCATGGCATTGACATAGACACTCATTTCTTGGTTGGACTTGTATACGTTTGTATAAACACAGTATATGGTAATCAGCATTGCAACACACCATTTGTGATGCCTTTTTGGTGAATATATAAGATATAGATTTTGTTGAGTTATATAGATTTTGTTGAGTGTTGTTTCAATTATCAAACATCTAATCATTTAATATTTGTAGTATTGTTATATTTAATTATTTAAATTTTGAATTATTGTACCTTCAAGTTATTGGTAACCAACAAAAATCTAAAGCATCAAAGAAAAAACCTAATATGAATTTACTTTCATTGAAGGAAGTTTGTCAACAAAATAGAGGAATAATTATTGGAGAACTTAAAAATTATAAACACCAACCTTTTTCATTTATGGTTGGTTGTATTTTTTTTTTCTTTCAATAGGGTAGCTATTATTAATAGTTAGTATTTTGTTAAAAGAGAGAATCGAATTCATAATCTTCTTACTACTTCACCTTCTAACTATGTCACTCCAATCTTCAAATCAATTTTATATCTCATAATTAAAATTTAATTGATCAAATATCATATTTTTATGATTTTTTATGATTTTTCATGATTTTTCTTATGTAAATCGTTCGTAAGAAATATCACTAAATTATTTTTGATCGATTTTAAAATTTAACTACAACTAAAAAAGAGTTAAATCTTGATTAGTCTGAGGAGTTTTGTTCACACACGCTTCACCACACACTTAACATTCTTTTATTAATTAAAATTTATTTGAGTCCCACCAAATAATGTTGGTCTCCTATAAATTTGATCTAACACATAAATTTAAAATAAATAGAAAATAGTGTGTTGTAATGTATGTATGTTATGAATTGTGTTGCTAACATCATTCTTATTTTGAGTAGTCACTTTTGATTTATACTACTTTTGTAACAACATTGTTCAAAAATAATTTACACTTTTAATTTTTAAGGTGATATTAATTATATTTTTTCAATTATACTCTTTAATTAATACTACGTACATCACATTTAATTTAATATATTTTACTTTATATTTAGGATAATGGTGTTAATTTATCAATTACTTACACAGATAATTTAATAAAAATATAATTATTTATTTATTTTAATCCGTCAAATAATAAATCGATTATTATTATATATGTAGAGGAAACATTATTGAATTATCAGCACACTAACAAAGGGCTTCGGTTATCATAGGCCCGCGACAAGTCTCGTGGCTATTAAAGCAACGAAAGTTGTCTTTTGTACCCCTCAATTAATTCTATACCCCTCATTTAAAATGTTTATGTTTGAAATGTCTAAAATACCCTTAATAAAACTGTAAAAATCAAAAAGTTTCCTCCTATTCCCACAAGTTGTATTTTTTGGAAAAGTGAGTACTGTTGAATTTTTTTATTTTATTTTTACTGGAAATTTCATTTTTGAAATTTTCGGGAGTATCACCCGAAAACTTGAAATTTCTGGTATTGATTTATAACTATCGGAAATTTGAAATTTCCGAGATGTTCACTGGAAATTTCATTCATTTGAAATTTTCCGAGGATGCGACCATGTATTAAATTTAAAAATATTTTTTCTTCTCATTTTTTACAATTACAAAATTATTTATTTAATAAAACAAAAATAATTATAATATTTTAAAAAACAAAATTTTATTAATAAATTATAGAATAAATTAAATTAAATTAATAATAATAATAATAAAATAAATTATATTATTAAATATTTATTTTTAAAAAAATATTTTTATTATTATTTTTTAATTACATTAACAATATTTTATTATTATTTAATTTTATTTATTTATTAGATATTTTATGTATTATCAATATAGTTATCTTATAATATTACTTTATTGATTTGTAACAATTGAATATGATTAGGAAAATTAAAATGAGGGAAAATCATGTTTATCACACTCATCTAATTTAATTTTTAAAATATTTTGTAAAATTCGTATGATAACTTATTATATAGGATAATTGTTTGACTCATTGTACTTTGATTGTTAATTTATTTTTCAACATATAATGGTATTTGTATTTATTTGACGAAATAAAATATAAAATACAAACCCAAAAATAAGATGTAAAAATTTATAAGTATGATTTACTATTTAATATTTTTTATTTTAAAAAAATGTTAATGTTGAATTATATTGTAGCATAGTATAAATTTATTTTTTTATTATTATGATATTTTAATTGCGAGCATGAGAAGTTGTTGTAAAAAAAATTATTGAATATATTTCATCAAAAGTTTGTAAAAAAAAATAAGTTGACGTGGCATCGGAGTCTATTTTAAATATATATAATATATGATAGATTTTAATAATTGGAAGTAACTTTTTTAATAATTTTTTAGATATTCGTATTTTATGATTATTTTTAATAAATTTATGTATTTTCTGTCAAACAAAATATATATTTTTATTTTATAAAATGTTACTAAAAAA
>NC_021167.2:23986381-23987001 GCF_000331145.2 Cicer arietinum
TTATTATAAAATAACTTATAAAATAATTTGATAATAATATAAATTATAAATTATAAATTACTATTGAAAAATAATTTATAAATTAGAAATTTATTATAAATAATTGTAAAATGATTTTATAAGTTTTATAAGTAATATTTTATGTATTATAAATATAGTTAACTTATCATATTACTTTATTGATTTGTAATAATTGAATATGATTAGGAAAATTAAAATGAGGGAAAATTATGTTTATTACAATCATCTAATTTAATTTTTAAAATACTTTGTAAAATTCGTATGATAACGTATTATATAGGATAATTGTTTGACTCATTGTACTTTGATTAACAATTTATTTTTCTAACATATAATGGTACTTGTATTTATTTGATGAAATAAAATGTAAAATACATACCCAAAAATAAGATATAAAAATTTAAAAATATAATTGACTATTTAATATCTTTTATTTTAAAAAAATGTTAATGTTGAATTATATTGTAGCGTAGTCTAAATTTATTTGTTTTATTAGTATGATTTTTTAATTGCGAGCATGAGAAGTTGTTGTAAAAAAAAATTATTGAATATATTTAATCAAGAGTTTGAAATTAATTTTATTAAAGATTTACATATAC
>NC_021167.2:23987313-24012948 GCF_000331145.2 Cicer arietinum
TTTTTTAATATATTCATATATTATAATTTTAAATAAATTTGTGTATTTTAATAATTGGAAGTATTTTTTTTAATAATTTTTCATATATTCTTATTTTATGATTAATTTTTATAAATTTGTGTATTTTAATAATTGGAAGTATTTTTTTTAATAATTTTTCATATATTCTTATTTTATGATTAATTTTTATAAATTTGTGTATTTTAATAATTGGAAGTATTTTTTTTAATAATTTTTCATATATTCTTATTTTATGATTAATTTTTATAAATTTGTGTATTTTAATAATTGGAAGTATTTTTTTTAATAATTTTTCATATATTCTTATTTTATGATTAATTTTTATAAATTTGTGTATTTTTTGTCAAATAGAATATATATTTTTATTGTATAAAATGTTACTAAAAAATGAATTGACATAAATTGAAAGAAATTATAAATAGATTGACATTAATGAGTAATTGAATTTTTAACGTATAAAATCATTACTCACCATAATTAGAATAATATAATTGTCCATTAAAGGAGGATATTTATGTCGATATTTATGGGTGATTGGGTGGTTTTTTTTCATTGAATTTTAGTCATTGTAAATGACTAATAATATTATAAAATAATTTATTATAAAATAATTTGATAATAATATAAATTATAAATTATTATCAAATTGTAAAATAATTTATAAATTATAAATTTATTATAAATAATTGTAAAATGATTTTATAATTTATAAATTTATAAAATAATATTATTATATATTGAGAGGATGATTGAAGAAGATTAGGCATTGAGAGCATGATTGAGAGGAGAGAAATGAGAAGAGGTCCACGTCAGCTAAACTTTGATATTGAAGTAGTCGTTGAGCTCTTTGAAGAGCTTGTTTCCAAGCAGTTTCATCGTTCCTTTTATTCATTGTTGGAACTTCTAATTCATATCTCGACCTGTCAAGTGAAACCGGAGGCCTACCAGCTCATACTCTCTACCAATCATAGGGTAGTCCTGTAACTTCACACATACTCATCTTTGAGGAAATCTGCGGGTTTTTTGGAGCTGCGGCGCATCTCTTCCTCGACGAGACGATCAACTTCGATCTTGACCCTGGGGTTACTGTAGTCATCGTCTATGTAAGGTAATGCGTCGATGAATTCGGGGTAGGAATTGCTTGACCTACCGGAAGACGGTGGAGCCTCCAGCATCAGAACTTCCATCTCATATTTTTGGATAGTCCAGTCATCAGCCTGACCACTGAGAAAAAGTATCTGGCCTCCAGTTGTAGACTTGCCAGCATCTAGAGCAAGAAGAACAAGGAAAAATCACTGCTAGAACAACATTATACTGAATGAAAACGGTAACACATTAACCATGCAAGAAAGGTCACTTTTAATATCACTTAAAGACACACATACTACTTATCACCGTATGAAAAAGAAAGTAACAGGAAGTGAGTTCTTATGTTAGACATATGAGACACTAGCTCCTTACACCAGAAATAAATTCTAGAATTCTTGAAAACAAAATACAGAAATGAAAAAGACATAATTTTATATGATGCTCTTAAGCTCACTGATTAAGTTATAAAATTACAGCAGTAAAATAATAATATAGGCAGCAAACAACCAATAAAACAATCAACAAAGAACACAAAAAGAACAAATGCATTATCCATGGCAAGAAGAAACAGCTGAGCTTGTCATATATGAACCTAACAGCAATAGCTAAAATAAACAAAGCAAATAGACACTTGAGTGAGCTTGTCATAGATTGGATGAGTCCTATTTTGGGGACAGTCTACCTATTCCGGTTATCAATCATTCATTCAAAACCAAAATAATAATAAGTACAAGAGTATAACAAGCGACCAGAAGAAAAGGGAGGGAAAAGAGGAATGCATATGTTTCCCACTTCTATTCTATAATATCTTTTAAGGGTCTCATTTTCAAAAGTCAGCAATCAAGTGCTACCTCAAAACCATCTCCCTGAACAATTGTGTTAAGGAAACATGCACATCTAACTCATATGAGACGGGTTAACATGAAACGGTAGCTGAATGGAAAAAATATGGCAAGAAATTAATTGCAGAAATAGGTATGGGATTTGAGATGAAGATTGAACAGAACGTACACATGATAATGGTAATGGTAATGATAATACTGAACTACGAGGGTTTCGTGAAGTACGCAGTTTTTTTTTCTCAATATCATATCATATTATTAAAAATAAATACGTTAATAAGAACAATTTTATAAAATTATTATACTTATTCATTCCTTTATTATTATTTTTTATAATCTATTTGAAAAAAGAAAAATTGTTAAATATGAAAATAAAATTTAAACTTTTTATTAATGCACTGAAATTTTTATAATCATATTTTGAATTTTTATGAAATTTTTTATAGTTATGACACTTTTATTAAAAATAATTTTTAAATTTTTAAATGAATTCAAACTTTCGAATTTTTTTGAGTAATTTGAAACATTACAAACATAATTGTTAATTTTTCAAAATAATTTTAAAAATTTCAAACAATACGAAATTTTTAAAATAGGAAATTCCAAAAAAAACACAATGTAACTATTTTAAAATAAAATTTATATTTCAAAGATTGGATAAAATTTTAAATTTTTGAAACTTTCATTTTCTTCGAATGTTTTAAAATGTAAATTTAGGTTTTTAAAAAAAAAAATCATAATTTTCTACCGTCTATCTATATCTCTCACCATACTACACTTACAAAAAAAAGACTAGTTTATCTTTTTTTATTATATACAAAAAGTTCAAATTATTTTTCCTTTTCACCTAGACATTCGAAATTTTAGTAATTTTTTCGATATCTTCAAAACTTCCAAAGAACAAGTAAGTTCTTTTTTTCGAACTTTTTGATTAATTTAAAACATCTGAAACATGATTTTTAATTTTTAAAAAAATGTTTGATAGTTTTGAAAAATATGAAATTTCTAAAATACAAAATTTCACACTTTTTAAAAATTTCGATCAATTTAAAACTTTCTAAATAAATAATTCAATATTTTCAAAACATTCAAACAACACGAAACTTTTAAAATTCACTATTTTAAAACTTTCAAGTTAAATAAAACTTTATTTTTTAAACTTTCAAAAAATTTGAAAAAAATTGAAATTTTCTAAACATTTGAAAAAAAGGGGAAAAAAATTAAACTTTTTATATATAATAAAAAGTGTAAATTAATATTTTTAAGTGTATCGAGGGGTGAGCGGTATAAGTAAGAGTAAAAAATAAAAAATTCATTTTTCATATTTAAAATATGTTTTTTAATTAGTATCTGTGTTAAATTTAATACCACTCTCTTACATTTTTTAAAATAATAATCGCAATTACACTTTTTTTTATATAAAAAGAGCAAGAATCTCAAACTAGTCATAAAAATGAGCACAATGATTGCATTCACAAAATGTATGCTCCACTTCCACCTCCTAATTTTGAGCCAACATCTTTATGATTTGTTGGATAAGACTTTTACCTCTAAAAGATTTGGTAGTAGGCTAAAAAAACTCGGATTTAGATAAACCAAAACTGTATTATTTTGAATTTTGTGCCAATTAGGTCTTCCAATTTGCAATTGTGTGATTTTGTCTTTTGTGTTCTAATTACAGGAATGGTTTCTCTCAAGCCCTCTAATCACTACCTTTTTTAAATAAAAAAAAATTAATTATTATATTTAGGTCTTTTGTGTAACTGTCATTTACCTTCAAACTAAAAATGTAAATGAGTCACACGTGGGTATGACCTTACACATTACCTTTGTTTATCAAAATAGTCCTACTACATTTCCAAATCAATTAAATGAGCAATAAATCAGAAAACCTACGGTTCTACTGTATAAGGCATCTCAAGTATTTACATCATGAAATATATTTAAATTTGCACAGTGAACAGAGTCTTTTAACTTAATTTTTTATACTAACATTAACTTTCTCCATTAAGGAAAAAACCTTATTTTCGGTTTCGTGTCATCGTCTGCAAAATATAAAAGGAAAAACGTTGGACTAACTCAATTGAATTGAACAACTCTCGCACACTTTGAAATAACAATATGGATGGAGATAAATATCTTCCTTCTCTGAGGGACCACAACCATTGTTAATTTTACATTTTAGAATTCAACTAACGCGTTTACTTCTACAATTACGTTTTGTGTGAACCATCGTAATATTATTTTTCTCTCCCTCTTTTTCAATTCTTCTACATAATATCGAAATCTTAAATTATTTTTTTTTTATTTTTATTTTTAAGATATGACAAAATTTGAGTGTATAAAATAAATAATATTCATTTTTATATAAAACAAATTATATATATATATATATATATATATATATATATATAATTTGTTTTATATAAAAATGAATATTATTTATTTTATACACTCAAATTTTGTCATATCTTAAAAATAAAAATAAAAAAAAAATAATTTAAGATTTCGATATTATGTAGAAGAATTGAAAAAGAGGGAGAGAAAAATAATATTACGATGGTTCACACAAAACGTAATTGTAGAAGTAAACGCGTTAGTTGAATTCTAAAATGTAAAATTAACAATGGTTGTGGTCCCTCAGAGAAGGAAGATATTTATCTCCATCCATATTGTAAGTTAAACTAACTTATACCAATGCCTTATCCCCTCACCCTTTTCCCGATAATAGTATTATTTTTCTTCTTTTTTGCAATTTTTTTTTTTTTTGTAGTAAAGAGATCAATATTTGTTTCTTGTATTGCTCCAATTCTTTTTTAAGAAATGTAATTTGTAATAGGTATAGGGAAGATTATAATATTTTTTGTGTTGTGCAGTGTTTATTCTCTGAATATATTTTATTTTGATTTAAAAAAATATATATATAAAAAAAAGTAAGTGAAGTCAATTATATTTTTTTTAAAGTAATTTTACTTTTAAATTATTTTATTTAAATTGAGTTATTATTTGTATTTGTTAAAATTTGAAAATATGTTCTTTCTAAAAACAACTAGTTTTTTTTTACACATTTAAAATAATCTCTTTAGAAGAACTATTGTGTGATAAAATTACTTATATATTATTCATTAGTCTTACCGGCAAAAGTTATATTCTATAAAAAATTGTTAACATTGTAACAATTTCTTTTACAAGAAAAATATCCATTCACTAAAATTGATATTTAAATTACATATCGAAAATATTTAAATTAATAATGCGTTAAATTAAAAAAATGACTAAAAGATAACAAAATCAATCTAAATGGTAATATCAAATCTTAGTAAATACTCATGTGATCAACTAAATTTACGTTAAATTGAAATTGAAGTTAATACTATTTATTAATTTAAATAAAAATAGAGAATATTTTTTTATCTATGAAAAATGCCTCACATTTTAATATTTTTAAAACTAATTTTGATAAAATTTTATATAAATTAAATAAAATATTTTATTTTTATTACAAATTATTTAATACTTATCGCAGTACAACTAAATTGGTTAATTAAAACAGTAGAGATGAGAGAAATATTAATTATAAATTGAATAATCATGAGATAAAAGGTGAGTACATCATTAATATGAGAAATACTAGTTATAAATGGAGAGATCATGAGATAAATAGTGAACATATTGTTAACATGAGTTACTTGAGTGCTACAATATATACACATTCTTTTCTTATTCAACTAAAATATGGAAAATTTTACATGAGTGCCTGATGTTGCCGTATAACCGTTGAAATGTCTTATTTCATTATTTGAAAAATATAGAGAAAATAGATTTGAAAATGTCATTAGTTTTGTTAAATAAAATTTATATAATTATTAAATAAAATATTAATAATTTATATATTAAATTTTGAAAAGGCCTTATCTAATAATTTCGCTTTAGGTCTCATAACGTGTTGGGCCGGCCCTGTGTCCATTGTGTCGATCTAAGATATTATGAATGAAAAAAGGATAAAGGACGATTAAGATAATATGAATAGAAAAAGAATAATTGATGAATTTGGTTGTTGTTATTTTTTATTTTTTTAGTACCCTAGTTTTTTAGTGGTCTTTAGCTAGATTATTAGATATGCAAAATTGTAGTTTGTATTAAAAACATTATATGTGTGATGGAGAAGATCTTATGATTTTTTTATGGAAAATTCTTATTATTCTATTTACCAAGTCAAATATCTTTGTTTTAATTACTGAACTATTCTACTTTTGTTAATTTTTGTTTCAATGATGATAAAAATAATTATTTTATTTTGCATCTAATTAAGTCAAAGAATTATCATGAAGAGAACAATGAAGATATTAGATCTATTTGTTTAAGATTTTCTTAAATAACTTTTATAGTATTTATCTTTTTGTTATAACATTTTTTTAAAAAGAATTTAAAAAAAATTCAAATAAAAAATTGGCTTAAATAATTTATTTTAAAATACCATTTGAAGTATTTCATCTACTTTCTACAACTTTTATTGGATAATGAATTTTCAAAAACTTATTATAATGAAAAGCTATTTTGATTTACTATATATTCATACAAATAATTTTTTGTAAGATATATTTTTTAAAAAATGTAATTTTTTATTCAAATTATGTTCAATTAAAGCAAATCAAAATGAATTCTACATTTAAAGATTAAATAAATGAACAAAAAATATTTTGTTCAAAAGAAGAGGTTTGTCTTATAATTTAGTGAATCAATGTTCAAAAATTCATTGAAAGAGGTAATCAAATTTAATATCTGTTGTGCATTAAATAAAGTTACTTTTAATATAAGAAACAGTATAAAATTCAATATTTTTGTAGTGAAATTTTTTAATTTAAAATAAGTTGAATTTAATAGCAAAAACTCTATATTTTAATTTTATAAATAAAATTAATTTTGTTCGAAAACACTTAAATATATCAAAATTAATAGTATATCTCTAAAACTATAACCAATTGTGTTTTTCCTTTTCACAAACCTATAATCAATTTTAGTTCCACCAAAAATCAACCAAACATAAATAAATGCAATAATGGAAATGATATATAGTGTCACCCATTATTGGCTTTCATGGCAATTTTAATCCCCACTTTTTAGTGGTCCACTCCTTCGTCAAAACTTAATTTTACAGTTGTATGAGAAAACGACAAAATTTGTTTATACTTTCATTGGTTACGTGGCGTGATGTGACACGTCACTTTTTCCGTTATTCAATATTGGAGATTCATCATCGGAGCTGGTAATCAATCTGGATTTTTTATATAGTTTATATGTACGATGAAACAAATTAAGATATTTTTTACAATAGCTTTCAAAACAAAATTATTTCTAAAAAATGTAAGATATTATTATTAAATAATTATTCAATTACGTCTCATTATATATAGTTTCGCTCACTTATCAATTGTATTTAGAATTTACAGCTCCAATTAAATATATTTTAACTGTTAAACTATTTTGGTTTTTGATTAAGTATCTTTAAATGAGTAATGCATTTTAGAGAATAAAATAAAAAATATTTATCATTAACAAATAAATTCATAGTTTTTTTATTGAAAAAAAATTAATAACTCATATTACATTTACATACATTATTAATTATTAGTAATAATAATAATATTAACTATTAATTAATTTTATTTACTTATTTTTTACTTTAGAAAAGTAGACCATTAGTTTGGTATGAAATTAATCTTTAAATTGGTAGGTTGTAGAACGTTAAATTCTTCACATAGAATTATTTTTCAAATAGATGATTGCTTGAGTCTAAGGGTAGGAATATGTTAGGGCGAGTTAGCATTTGTTAGATATGAGTTTGATCTGTCAAAAAATTAAAGGCTTAAATTTGACATATCATAGATTTACTTTTAGATTTGATCTTGATAGAAGTTTAGTATGACATGTTAACCTATTTAAAAACTTATTTCATTCTAACATTTTTGAATAAATAATCAAACATATATTTAAATAGATTAATGAGTTAATATTTCAATGAAATTAAGTTCTATTTTAATAAATTATATTTTATAATAATATATTTAAATATGTCAAAAATTAAATGAGATTAATATGCACAAATTATTAAAAGTTGAATATATAACAAAAAGATCAAAATTTAATATAATAATTATAATAGTAAAAAAAATATTATATTTATTTAAATAGGTCAGCCAAAAAGGCTTATTAAATGCTTTGTAGCCTAATATTTTTAACTAATTAAACTTTTTTTTAAAAATTATGTTTAAAAAAAATCTTAGCTAACCTAAGCCTAACTTAGGTTAGGCTATATGTCTCTATCGGTCGTTCTGAGCTATTCTCGTTAATTACTTGAATCAAATTTATGTTTTTGAAATGTGAATAAGTTTTGTTCATTTTTACTCAACTATAGTGGTAATTAAAGATATTTTAATAGGTTTTGTCACAATGACATTATTGAAGTTATGTAAAACAACTTAACTAAGGTGAGGAGTTGTAAATCTTTTATTTAAATAGCCCAAAAAATATATTTTAAATTAAGTTCAAATGCAGATTTGTTCTTCTCATATTACCAAATCCTTGATATTAATCTCCCTACTTTTTATCAGTAATTTTTGTTTTCTCATTTTTTAAAATATTAATATTTGATCTCTTTTTTAATTGGAGTTTTAATTTAATGAGACAATAATTTAAGTGATGTACATACATTGATGGAAAAAATTATGATTAAATAATATTACTTTAATATTTCAAAAAAAGATTATTTAAAAATTTCTAATTTTTTTTTTATTTAACATTAGTTTTTTGTTTTAAAAAATTATGAAAAGAAAGATCAAAACGTCACACAAAAATATTTACTTTGTTTTTTTAAATTACTTTTCTTTAAAAAGAAAAAAAAGTAAATAATTTTTTGTGACTTTAGAATTATTTTCAGAAATTTTAAAAACAATTGAATTATTTTCTTTAATTTTCATAAATTTTAAAACAAGAAAGTAGTTAAATTTTTATTTTCTAATTTTCATAAATTTTAAAGAAAAAAAAATTTTATTTAAAAAAATATTAAAGTCGTATTATTAAATTTAAATTCTACATCTCTATAAAATTTCACATAATTATGTATATATCAATTAAACAATTATCACGTCATCAAATTTAAAAAATGTTAATTATTTTAAAAATAAAAAGATTAAAACGATAAAAAAATAAAAGACTAAAGTTACAGATTAAATAAAATAAAAAATCAAAATTATATTTTAATCTTTAATATCACTTATTTTGATCATGGACAATAATTTTTATGAACCATACAGCTTCACCGAATTTAACACCATTTCGGGACAAAAGCTCTGGGAACACACATCCCAATGCTCCCAACATAGCCCACCTGCTGTGGATTACCTCCAGTTCACGGTTTTTCGCAAATGTCTCTGGGTCAGCAGAAATCCCAGCAGTGTACGACGGGGGCTCACCAGTCAAGTACGACGGGGGCTCACCAGAGAATGGCCCTAAGTACTTCACACGGTCTGGACCGTACCATGGGCTACCCGATGAAGCTACTTTCTTTGTCGTAGCAGACTTCCTCATGGTGACACTACGCGAAAAAACGGCTTTTACAGCGCTTTTTTTAAGCCATTTAAAGCGCTTTTTCAAAAAAATAAGCGCTGTGGAAACGAGCGCTGTAAATGATACAACAGCGCTTTTAAAAAAGCGCTATAAAACATGTAAATACAACGCGCGCTTGTTATGCACATTTTACAGCGCTTCTTCACAAAAGCGCTGTAATATGCACCCCATCATATGAGTTATGGGTGTGCCTATTACAACGTTTTCTCAAAAAGGCGCTGTAATATGCCCACCCATAATTTCATATATGGGTGTACATATTACAGCACTTTCTCGAAAAAGCGCTGTAATATGCCCACCCATAATTTCATATATGGGTGTGCATATTACAGCGCTTTTTCGAGAAAGCGCTGTAATATGCTCACCCATAATTTCATATATGGGTGTGCATATTACAGCGCTTTCTCACGGAAGCGCTGTAGAAGGTGCACCATTAAAGCGCTTTAGAACAACATTTTACAGCGCTTTTTAAAAAAAGCGCTGTAAAATGTGTTATTTTTTTTTTTTTAAACGCTGTAAATTAATTATTTGAAATGAAAAATGCTTTTTAGCTTTTTATGGCACTTTTTTTAAAAAGCGCTGTCTTTTATCTTTGTACCCAAAATTATTTTTGATCCAAAATCACTTCACAATCAGTAGAACAGAACATATTATAGACAATCAGTTCACACAATCAGTAGAACATAAATCAGAACTCTGTAACTTTTTTAACATATATGTAACTCTGTAATTTACAACCTAAGTAACTACATTCAGATACATATATACAACCTAATTTACAACCTAATTACCTACATTCAGATCCATTATATAATAACTAACAGATGTTGCTGCTGCCCATGTTCCTTTTTATTTGGATGTCAAGACACGCCCCGTATTTACCAAGGCGTGGCTGACTTTTATTAGGAGCAGCAGCAGCAGCGACCGATTTTCCCCGATCCAGATTTTTTGTTGCTGCAAGTTTTGCAGCTTTATTACCCTCCAGCCTTTGTAGTTTGGCAGCCCTATTAACCTCCAATTTTTGAGGTCTGCTGCCTTTTTTTGGCTGTAGGGGTGGTTTATTTATTTGGACCTACAAAAATGAGGTAAAATGTTAGTTTATTGAATCTGAAAAAATAAAAAACCTTAGGCAATAAATGTGACAAACCTTTTCGGGAGATGTAACTGATTTGTCCTTGGGAATCTTTTTTTCGAGGGCAACAAGGTGTGTGGGCCATGCCACGTAACTGCCAATAGCGTCGCTTAAGAACTTCATATCTCCATCGTTGTCCGGTATGGGCAACGGTGCAGTTGGTTCGAAAGCAACCGTAGGCGATACTTTGACATGGCCCGCGGGGATCGGAATATTGTGCAATACTTCTCCCGAAGTATTGTGCAATATTCCTTTTCCCACCTTCCGTTGAGTCGGCGAGGACAAGTATAGGACACATGTAGTGACACCCTACATCAATAGTTAAAACATAAGTACAGTTAATATATAAGTTTGTTTAATACATAAGTAATTACATAAGCAAGTAAGTAGTAAGTAATTAATTACCTCGGGAATACTCTTCAAACCGACGTTGCAACTCCCGGTTTCACTCTCCATTTGTATTTCAGGTTGGAGCTGAACCGGAAGTTGCTTGTCTTTATTCGTATTCACCAAGAGTGCCACTTGCTCCGATAAGATTCTGAGCTTCTCTAATACTTCCTCGTTGGAAGGTTTTTGGCGCTTCTCTTGAGGAAAAAAGCTTTTGGGAGTTACGCCAAATCCTTTCCCCCTCACTCGACCGGAATACTCAGGGACATTAAACACTTTCCCAAGAATGTCCCTGCACGTATCCTTGTTGCCCTCTTGAGTTTCAGAACTTTGTTCAATAGTTTCCTAAAATACATGTAACATTAAAAAGATAAGTTCAATAGCATTTTTAAAATACAATATTAAAAAATATTAAAGTGATAATATACTTACACAAAGTTCTACAACTTTCTTGACATTTTCATTATCAACCACTCCTTCTTTGTTAACACGCGCTTCCTTCCATAAGATATGACGACCCAAGGGTTGATCGGCTTGGGTGTCTTTTCTCTATTCGTTAAAATCATAAACAAAATAATACAAATTAGTTACACACTATAGTTTATAATACAAATTACAAGTGATGTTTAATTACTTACAATTTTTTGTTCAAGGCGTGCATATCCCATACGTGATTTCTTGTATGGGTGTTTTGGGTTGCTTGCCCGTTCGCGATTTGCCTTACTAATATTCTATATAAAAAAAAAATAGCAATTGTGTAAAAATTTAAAATACGCTACGAATATGAATAATAAAACACAAATGCTAATAAATTAATCACTTACGACAAACGCCGGGTCAGAACGTTTGGAAACAAATGCACTCCATTCATCCTTTGATATATAATGTTGATATATCTTTGGAGGTTCAGCATTTGTGTTTCCTTCTCTATCTTTTAGATAGAAATTTGAGAGATGGGATCTAAATCCACGATGGATTTTCCCAGCAACTCTCAAAACATATGACTTTCGTTCCTCATCAAGAACAAAAGTGGTCTGCAATGAAAACAATTATAAGTAATGTATTTTACAGAAAAAAAATTATAAATGACAAAAGAGTAGATCAAAATATTTACTTGAATGTCATTCCAGATGATATCTTTGGCATCCTTCAACGCCTTATCTCTCCAGTTGTCTATTGTTATTGGGACATTTTGACGAACAACAGCCCCAATGTAGCTTACAAACATGGAGCTGTTGGGGTCAACTGGCTGACCACTCTCGTTCCAGCCAACCTAATAAACTCATATAGTAAGTACATGCCCTAAACCCTAAAAAAAGATAAAAAAACACACAGCAAACAGAGTATATATAGTATACCTCAAATTTAATGCCACTGCTCCGTGCTTTAATCACCCTTTGCATGATAGTTGCACCACGTTTGACTTCTTTTTCGTAAGTCTTAGAGGTGCCAACTTCTTCATTTTGAACTTCTAAATCTTTGTTTGTATCCATTTAACTACAACAAGTTCAACATGCACTTTAGTATAACATCAACAAGCTCAACATGGATCATGCATTATTATAAACAAACTCAACATGTATCAGTATATCTTAAAAAAGCTCAACATGCATTCTAATGATTACAAAAATTTAATAACATCAATACCTGAATAATGATGGTTCGAAGAAAGACGAAATGCAAAGAAAAGAGGGTTTGCAGAAAGTTCACAGAAATATGGTTCACAGAAATACGGTTTGAAGAAATACGTAATGAGGGTTACGTATTTCAATGAAAATATATTGTGTGAAATGGGAGAGATGATCTTGGATGGAAATAAGGTTCGAAATGAAGGAGATGATCGTGGAAATAAGGTTCGTAAAGGACGGGATGATAGGGTTTGCAAAAGAAGAGAAGAAATGAAGGTTGAGATGAAGGTTACGTAATGAAGAGGAAACTGAAGAGGTAACTGTTATATATACGTAACACTTTTACAGCGCTTTTTATAAGCCTTTTACAGCGCTTATTTTGTAAAGCGCTCTAAAAGGCTTCTTTAGTTAAATTTTTAAAAGGCTCTTTTACAGCGCTTTTTTCAAATAAGCGCTGTAAAAGACCTCCGTGTGTTATTATGTTATTTGAATGCCTTTTACAGCGCTTTTTTCAAATAAGCGCTGTAAAAGACCTCCGTGTGTTATTATGTTATTTGAATGCCTTTTACAGCGCTTTTTTCAAATAAGCGCTGTAAAAGACCTCCGTGTGTTATTATGTTATATGAATGCCTTTTACAGCGCTTTCACACATAAGCGCTCTAAAAGGCTTCTTTAGTTAAATTTTTAAAAGGCTCTTTTACAGCGCTTTTTTCAAATAAGCGCTGTAAAAGACCTCCGTGTGTTATTATGTTATATGAATGCCTTTTACAGCGCTTTCACACATAAGCGCTCTAAAAGGCTTCTTTAGTTAAATTTTTAAAAGGCTCTTTTACAGCGCTTTTTTCAAATAAGCGCTGTAAAAGACCTCCGTGTGTTATTATGTTATTTGAATGCCTTTTACAGCGCTTTTACACATAAGCGCTCTAAAATGTCTCTTTATGTTAATTTTAAGAGGCTCTTTTACAGCGCTTTTCCCAAATAAGCGCTGTAAAAGACCTCCGTGTGTTATTATGTTATATGAATGTTTTTTAAAGCCTTTTACAGCGCTTTTCCACATAAGCGCTCTAAAATGTCTCTTTATGTTAATTTTAAAAGGCTCTTTTACAGCGCTTTTTCCAAATAAGCGCTGTAAAAGGCCTTATTGTTTTTGTGTTTTGTTATGTTATGTTATTTTTTAAACAAGCTCAACATGCATGCAAAACCCACATAGTAGTAACTGGTCACCACAAAAATCCCTTCCTCTTCACCAAACTCTTCTCCTTTTATGCATCTTCTTCACAAACATCAAAGCTTACTCTTTCACAATTCAATCTCCACCTCAACACCCTTTTTATCTCTTTACATTCTCTTTCCTTCTTAAATCGAAACTTAATTGGTATTCAGGATCATTGCCATGTTGCGAAAAATGGGTTTGTGTCTGGTGTTTTTGGGGATTCCCATGATGCGTACAAGGTGTTTGAAGAAATGGGTTTGTGTCTGATGTTTTTTGGATTCCCATGATGCGTACAAGGTGTTTGAAGAAATGGGTTTGTGTCTGATGTTTTTTGGATTCCCATGATGCGTACAAGGTGTTTGAAGAAATTAGGTGTCTGATGAATATTATTTTTAAAGCTTTTTTACAGCGCTTTGTCAAATAAGCGCTGTAAAATGTCTTTTTTACTCACTTTCAAAAGAGTCGTTTACAGCGCTTTGTGTGAAAAGCGCTGTAAAAGGTATAAAACACTCATTATTTTATTTTTAAAAGGATCTTTTACAGCGCTTTTTAAGATAAGCGCTGTAAAATGTCTCTTTATTTTATTTTTGTGTTTGGTTTATTTGGGTTGGGATGACATTAAAAACATTTTTATCATTGTTTATTGGATTAAAAATATTGTTATCATTGTCTTTATCACAATACTTTAGGAGATGATGAATTATTAGAAATGAGTATTCTGAAGAATCTATATATATATATGCACTGAGCAAAAGAGAATCTCTCTATTCAGTTCAGTTCAGTTCATGTAAATTACTAATTTATATTCAGTTCAGTTCATGTAAATCAAGCTAAATATAAAACACTCATTGTTACATGAACTTGGTATAAAACACTCAAATCAAGCTAAATATAAGCAGAAAATAAATTAATCAGAAAATAAATTAATCAGAACTTAGTATAAAACACTCAATTCAGATTACATGCATATTTACAATAACACAGTTCAGATTACATGCATAGCTTATATAAAACAATTAAACATATATATACATTAAGATGCCCTTCTTCTTTTCCTGGTGACATTCACATTTGTTTGTCCATTTACAATACGAAACGATGGATTAATCCAAATTCCCTCATCATGATCATCTCTAAGATATAAACCATCATCAGTTGAATCAATTTCATGTGGTTGTTGTGATGTTGCAAATAAAAGATCATTACCAACATCTTCATCATTATTGTTATCATCACTTATTTTATTGGTCGATAGGACAACAGACCATTTATCATTAGAAGGATCAGTGACATAAAACACTTGTTGAGCTTGCGACGCTAAAATAAAAGGCTCGTCTTTGTATCCCACCCTATTAAAATCGACAAGCAAGAATCCTGACTCATCAATCCGAACGCCATTATTATTATCGACCCACTTGCAACCAAATATGGGAACACGAAACATTGTGTAGTCTAACTCCCATATGCGCTCGATAACCCCAAAATATGATAGATTTGCATATATTGGGTTTTTGTCTTTTGCACTTGAGACATGCATCGCTTCAGCTACGAGAGTGACTCCACTATTTTGCATAGTGGTCTGATCATCTTGTTCTTTGGTATAAAATGTGTAGCCGTTAATAACATAACCAGTGTAAGAAAAGACATGTAAGCTCGGACCATTTGCTAGCCACCTCAATCTATTTGAAATTGATCCGGGGTCTATATCAAATTTTGACATTATGTGATTTTTTAACCATGTTACAAAACTTCGATTGTGCTCTCGAGTTATCCAATTTTGATTCCTATTCATGTTCAAACGAGATAACTGATCAATGTGTATTGTAACATACGGTTGAACCTCATCATCATTGTGCAGAACATACAATTGTGCCTGCTCCCATTCTGTCCTTGATATAGTCAGTAGTCTCCTTCCAGTTATCCCTTCTCCTGATAGTCTTCCCGAATGACGAGACATGGGAAGCCCTATGGATTCAACATTGGACAGATATTCAGTACAAAATTCAGCAGCCTCTTCAACAATGTATCGTTCAGCAATACAACCTTCTGGTCGACTTCTACTTTTTACGTACCCTTTTAATATTTTCATATATCGTTCTATCGGATACATCCATCTCATATAAGCTGGCCCACAAAGTTGTGTCTCCTTAACCAGATGAACAGTAAGGTGAACCATTATATCAAAAAACGATGGTGGGAAATACATTTCAAGCTCACACAAAGTAACAACAATTTCCCTCTGCAATGTCGGTAATTTCTGAGGGTCGATCACTTTACTACAAATTTCCCTGAAGAAGAAACATAATCTAGTTAAGGCTAGTCGAACTTTTTCAGGTAAAATGGAACGTATACCTATTGGTAGCAAATGCTCCATTATAATATGACAATCATGGGTCTTCAAACCTTTTAACTTGAGGTCTTTCATACAAACCAAATTTTTAATGTTCGAAGAGTATCCTTCTGGAACTTTAACTTCGTGTAGAAATTTACATAAAACAATTTTTTCCTTTCTAGATAGAGTATGAGCGGCTGGAGGTAGATATGTGCGATTTCCTTTCTTTACTGGAGCCAGTTCATTTCTTATTCCCATATCGACCAAGTCCAATCTTGCATTGACGCCATCTTTAGACTTTCCTGGAACATTGAGTAACGTACCAATAACACTTTCAAATACATTTTTTTCAATATGCATCACATCGAGGAAATGTCTTACATACAATGACTTCCAATATGGCAATTCAAAGAAAATTGACTTTTTCTTCCACCCAGTTTTCACCAGCTCTCCCGCAAAAGGTTTGCCAAATTTATTGGTCAAACCTTGTACTTTTTCAAGTATTTGATATCCAGTCGGTGCTAAAGGAGCTTTACCTTCCTCTGATTTTCCATTGAATGCATTTCTCCACCCACGATACTGATGACTATAAGGTAAAAATCTACGATGTCCAAGAAACACATTCTTCTTACAATGTTTCAACCGCATCCAATTTGTACTCTCTTCACATATAGGACATGCACACTGACCTTTAATGCTATATCCTGATAAATTACCATATGCTGGAAAATCATTAATTATGCCGAACAACATAACCCTTAAATTGAAACATTCTTTCTTATACCCATCATAAACTTCCACACCTGTCTCCCACATACTTTTTAAATTTTCGATTAGAGGAGTCAAGTATACGTCGATATCATTCCCCGGTTGTTTGGGTCCAGAAATTAACAGAGACAACATCATAAACTTACGCTTCATACATAACCATGGAGGTAGGTTATATATTACCAAAATCACAGGCCACGTGCTATGTGAGATGCTTTGAAGACCATGTGGATTCATTCCATCAGTAGAAAGTGCAAGTCTTAGATTTCTTGACTCTATCCCGAATTCAGGATACTCGTGATCAATTTTTGCCCATTGTGGGGAATCTGCAGGGTGTCGAAACATTCCATCTCTAATTCTTTCATCTGCATGCCATGTCAAGTGTTTTGAATCTTCTTCACTGCGATACATGCGCCTAAATCTTGGTATTATAGGAAAATACCACACGACTTTTGCTGGAGTAGATTCTTTCTTCTTATATCGAGAGACATTGCATTTCGGACACGCCTTAAGTAGTTCATATTCGTTTCGAAATAAAATGCAATCGTTAGGACACGCATGAATCCTTTCGTAACTCATTCCAATAGAACACAAAATCCGTTTAGCCTCGTAGGTTCGACTGGGAAGTTCATTATCATCTGGCAACATATCTTTTATGAGTGTTAATAATTCCGTAAAGCTTTTATCAGACCATCCATTACTCGCTTTTAAGTTGTACAACTTTAATATCGCTGACAGTCTTGTGAATTTAGTACAACCATTATATAATTCTTTCTCTGCATCACTCAACAAACTTTCAAACATTTTAGGACAATCTCGAAGATCTTCTTCAACTGCTTTTGCAATCTCATCAACTCGGTCCGGCTCATATGTATCTGTATCGAAATCAGTTGAAGCATATGTAGAACTATTCTCAAAATTAATGTTTCCTTTTTTTTTCTCACCATGTCTTATCCAACATGTGTAGCTTTGATCAATTCCATTACATACTAGATGTCCTTCTAATTCATCTTCTCTAACACGTTTTCCAAAACAACATTTTAAACAAGGACAAACTACTCTATTTGGATCTTTTGCATTCTTCACTGCAAACTCAACAAACTCCTTCACTCCAATTTCATACTCTTTTGACAATCGATTGGCTGAAATCCATTTCCTATCCATATTATACCACCTATATAAATGCAGTAACAAAAATAATAAGCTTTCAAAACATATCAACAAGTTTCAAAAAGAAACCAATATCAACTAACAATTTCAAAACAGAACAGATCATGTGGTATGAGTTTTTGACAATTTTTGACAATTTCAAAACAGAACAGATCATGTGGTATGAGTTTTTGACAATTTTTGACAATTTCAAAACAGAACAGATCATGTGGTATGAGTTTTTGACAATTTTTGACAATTTCAAAACATAACAGATCATGTGTAAAAAATACCTTAGACAACGTAGATGGCCGCACAGTACGTAGAGGATATTAGGGTTCCCAACGTATATAATTATTTGAAAGATGTAGAGGATATGAGGGTTTCCAACGTATATAATTATTTGAAAGATGTAGAGGATATGAGGGTTTCCAACGTATATAATTATTTGAAAGATGTATTTTACAGCGCTTGTGAAAAAAGCGCTGTAATAAGTAGTTAAATTCAATGAAAGCGGATGTGTTTTACAGCGCTTGTGAAAAAAGCGCTGTAATAAGTAGTTAAATTCAATGAAAGCGGATGTGTTTTACAGCGCTTGTGAAAAAAGCGCTGTAATAGGTAGTTAAATTCAATGAAAGCGCATGTGTTTTACAGCGCTTGTGAAAAAAGCGCTGTAATAAGTAGTTAAATTCAATGAAAGCGGATGTGTTTTACAGCGCTTGTGAAAAAAGCGCTGTAATAAGTAGTTAAATTCAATGAAAGCGGATGTGTTTTACAGCGCTTGTGAAAAAAGCGCTGTAATAAGTAGTTAAATTCAATGAAAGCGGATGTGTTTTACAGCGCTTGTGAAAAACGCGCTGTAATAGGTAGTTAAATTCAATGAAAGCGCATGTGTTTTACAGCGCTTGTGAAAAAAGCGCTGTAATAGGTAGTTAAATTCAATGAAAGCGCATGTGTTTTACAGCGCTTTTGAAAAAAGCGCTGTAACACATTTACGAAAGCGCTTCCGTTTACAGCGCTTTTTTGACAAGCGCTGTAAAATCCTTATAACGTGATGCGCAAACGTTATATGACCTACTACAGCGCTTGTTTTACAGCGCTTTACATAAAAAGCGCTGTAATAGGTTCCGTTATTTTTAAAATATAATTACAACAGCGCTTGTGTTTAGAAAGCGTTGTAAAATGGGCGCTGTTAAATGTCATTTCTGGCGTAGTGTGAACTTTGAGGCTCCCAATTCTTGGCTTGATGGGCTCAGCTTCACTGGCTTGCCAGCTAAGGTTGGTGAAGAGAGAGCCATGGATGAAGCGGCCATATTTGCAATAATAAAGAAAATACTTTCTTATTGTTATGCTTTTGTAAACTATGAATGGTGAGTTTCCATGTTAACATGGATGTGTATTTATATTGTAGATTAAGTTCTTGTGCTCTTATCTTATGTTATCTAAAGGTAAAATCTGATTGGAGGTTTGAGATTTTTGTTGCTACACTTGTCACCTTTCTAATCCACATATGGGTTAGATTCTTCATATGATTTGCAACCAATGTTGGTGTTACATGTGTACCTGTGGGATTCCCGTAGATATAAATTAACATTTTATTATTAATTCATAAAATTGGCTTAATTTTTGAGGCTATGCTTTCACTGACTCAGATCTGTAAGATAAATTTTTGGGTCCACATCTTGTGCACTCAGAACCACAAAATTTGAAAACACTGATTTGTGACTGTAGTGGATAATTTCTATTTCAAGAATTATTAGAGCAACGTGTAGTAAGGAATACAGGATAAAGGCAGACAAATTGTGAAAACAAACAACCAAGTCAGGGTTGATGATGTTACACATACAAGGGTCAATTTTTATTCATGAAGAAACTATTGTTAATTGTAACACACTGAGTTGGATCTTACTCTTACATGGCTGCTATTATTTAGGCCATTGTTTTCATTTTTCAACAACAAAAATTAAACAGTTCACAACCTCATGATTTATTATTAAGTTATCATGCAAGAGGTACTTAAGGATAGTTTTCACTCATTGTGCCAATTTATATGTGTTTATCTTAAATTAGTTGTCAATTAAAGATCAATTAATAGTATATTAAGTATACACTAGATGCTAACCCGCGTATTGCGCGGGTATATTTTTATTTATTAAATTTATGTGGATTTAGAAGAAAAAAAAAATGAAGTTTTATGTCTTAATTAAGTATTTATATCAATAATAAATATACAATTTTATCAATATAATTAATAGAAGAGAAATACTAATTTAGACGAATGACTTGAATAAATAAAGTACCGTATTAATATTGAGATCGTTGGATATGTTAAATATTGAAGTAATATATTTGATAATTGAAATTAAGATATACAATTAAGTTACAAAATATATTACTTTATTGTTGAAACTAAAAATGATTAAAGTAAAATACTTGAAAATACATTCATTTTGTATTTTACTTTATTACTTTTCCGTTGTCTCATTCGATCATTTTAATCATACATCTTTATGGTAATTGTGAAATTTTTTATTTTAAATCGGATATATTAAAATTTTAATTTACAAACATTCAAATTGTTATTAACATTAATAGAGTAATCATAATGATTAACATTTTGGTTTCAAAATCGAAATCCAAAATTTATAACAATTACAAAATATTAATCCTCAAACAATTATAAATATATATTAAATATAAATAATTGCAAATGAATTACTTTAATTTCATACCAATTAACACTATAAAACAATAAATTTAATTTAAATAATTTCAGTAAAATAAAGTTGACCAAAATTCAACAAACATATTTTGTCCATCATTTCTAAATATTTATATGCTATATATATTTACCAATATTAAAAAATGAAAATCAAATATAAATATTTTTTTGTTCTCTCCCTCGATCATTTTAATTTGAAAACTAATTACAAAATATTAATTGTCAAACAATTATACAACAAATATAAAAAATTGCAAAATAAATTACTTTAATTTCATGTCAATTACCACGGTAAAACAACAAATCAAATTTAATTAATTTCAATAAAAAAAAAAAACTTACCAAAATTCATTTAAAGCAAAATTGGTACCGATAGCATATAAAAAAATTATCGATGTTTTTCAATGGTTAAAGAAAATGACAAAAAAATTTATTAATATATATATATTAATAAATGCATTGATTAATATATAAAAATCTAATTTTGGAGTCAATGAACAGTTTTTGATATTTAAATACTGTTAATTTTTTATTAAAAATAATATATTTTGGAAAAAACAATCTAATTAAAGGAGATTGTTTTTTTCAAAATATATTATTTTTAATAAAAAATTAACAGTATTTAGTTAGATATAATATAAATGGAATAAAAATTAAAATTATGTAATACTTAATACCATGAATTTGAAACAAAATTCAAAGTTAGGCTATACCATTTAAATTTGAGTTAGGGAATACTTAATATTTCCTTTTACAGCTACCTGAGAGACCATATTATAATTATATAAATAATAAATAATATTCTGATGATTGTACCCTCTATCGTATTTAAATAATAAAATAGAAATTTCATAACGTCATAATATTAGATTAATAGTGTTATTAAATCAAAAGTATTAAATTCATATCATATGAATAATTATAAAAGAAAAATTCAAATCACGGGTAATAAATTATTATTGTCAATAAATCACGAGTATTAAATCTATAACATACAAAGATTCAAATCTTGAGTAGTAAATTTATATTTTCATAATATTAAATTCATAATATCATTAAATCACAAGTATTAAATTTATAACATATAAAGAATTATTAAAAAAAAATTCAAATCACGAGTAATAAATTCCTAATATCAACAAATCACAAGTATTAAATTCATGATACAAAAATCAATTCTTGAGTAGTAAATTCGTAACATAATCATATTAAATTCATAACATCATTAAACTTAAAACAATTATTTCATATGATCAAATTAAAACTATTTTAAATCATAGGGATTTAAGGCATGTATTCAATAACAAATTTCAAAGAGATTACACAATTAATGGTACATAGTAGGAAATTATGTACTTACTAAAATTCAATAACATAACTAGTGACACATAATAACACTTTAAAACAATTATTGCATAGAATCAAATTAAAACTATTTCCAATCATAGAAATTCAATAACAAATTTGAAGGAGATTACACAATCAATGATACATAATAGGAAATTATGTACTTACTAAAATAAAACAAAAACAAAAATAGAAAAAATCAAACAATTAACACAATTAGTGGCACATAACAGCACTCTAGCTTTTTTAAAATCATCACCTTATTCAAAAATAAACTTTTTCTTTTATCTTTATACTCTTAATAAATGTCCCTTGTACCTCAAGGACACATGGTGGCATATTGTAACATTTATTTGAATGAATTTTGATACAAACATTCTTAACATGGAATATAATTTTTGGTAGGACGTGAATCTTACTGTAAATACTGCTCCCGTTTTAATTTATACTTATAAATAGAACTGAAAGGAACATTTTTCAAAAACTTATATTACTTTAAAAAAATATACCAAAAAGTGTTAATAAACAAATGACGAAGCCTACGGCCGTAGCCTTAAATTCTATCATTTTCTTTAAATAAATATTAAACTGGAAGTAGTTTGATAGATTTTGTCCATCTTAACTCCTCCCACCTAATTTATAAAGAGAAGTGTTACTATGAGATTTTGTATTTGGTAGAAATATTTTGTATTGGTGAGTTCATATGAATTTTATTCAATAAAAAAATGAATGTTGGAAATAAAGTGTTCTTAACATTTTTCAATTATAAAACTCTCTTAGTATATTTATTTGTTCCTAAATATAAAACTATTTACAAATTTTTGAATACATTTCTTAATCATACATTTTTTAATCATACATAAAAATATTATAGAGTTCCAGGGATAAGTATAAATAAAGAATAGAAGTTTCTTAACGAAGAAGAAGGAAAAAATACTTACTAGATTTTAAAAAATATATAATGCTTTATTTTATTTTTAATTTTAAAAAAAAAATTAACATAAAGAATTGAAAACCTACAACTCTACAGAGATTAAACTCAACTAAAAATATCTCTAACGATAAATTCAAGATGAATTTATTAAATAAAGTCCACTCTGCAATATGATCTTAATGCAACTTATTCATTTTTTACTAGTGAACTCTAGGTTCATTAAATAAGTCTCACAACTTTAATTTATACGTTAATATTTTATTTATATTTTATTTTATTAAAGCTTAAAATATTAATTTAAATATTTCAATTAAAATTATTAGATATTATTTAAATTTAAAATAAAATAGAACTTAAATTTTTATAACAATAATAAATAAATAAAAGTTAACGGTCATAAAATTATTATTATTACTAAATTAATAAAAAATGTAACAGTTATAAATTAATGATAATAAATTTAATGATAATAAATTTAATGATAATAAATTTATAATCATTACCTTTTTCATTAATTTATTATTAATAATAAATTTATGACCGTTCCTTTCTTTTTTTAATTTATGACCGTTACTTTCTTTTTTTAATTTATGACCGTTAATTTCTTTTTAATTTATTAATAATAATAATTTTATGACTGTTATCTTTTTTAAATTTTTTATTATTGTTATAAAAACTTAAGTTCAATTTTATTTTAAATTAAAATTAAAATTAAAATAATGTATAAAAATATTAATTGAAATATTTAAATTAATATTTTAAATTATAATAAAATTAAATATAATTAAAATATTATTGTATAAATTAAAGTTATAAAACCTATTTAATGAATATATGTAGTAAAAAATGAATGAGTTACATTAAAATAATATAATAATATAGCAGAGTAGACTTGAGATGCTTGACATATCTGATATGTTGACACAACTTCATAAACTCGCAAAAAATGTATGTATTTAAGAACCATTAGAGATACTTTAAGAGTTAAGGACAATGTTTTATTTTTTACTCATAAATATTTAAACTAATAACCAGCGAAAAGTCGAGGATGCGAGCCTCCACCTACCCAAAGGGCATAATAAATATGAATAAAAACGTAGACTAGTTGTACCCAAAAAAAACGTAGACTAGTTTATTAAATACCATCTAAAAATATAGTATAGTATAGTTTGGTAACAACAAAATTTCAAATTTACGTTATAAAAAGGACTTGTCGAGATGCCTGTTCCCTTCAGATCCTCACTACCCTCCTTCTCATTCTCTTTTTCTAGAACTTTATTTCTCTTTGCTTTTCTACCGCGATATCAAGCTTCATACTACAAAGTTAGTAGCAGCTTTCACATAAATACAAGGTACACAATGTTTCCATTTCATTTTTCATTAGGTTATGAATTGATATATATTAAATATTAATTTAAAATCAATGTTCAATGTCAACCCCAATTGATAATATGGCATATTGTAGTCATTGATAAGCGTTGTCAAATTTTGTTAATTTCTGTCACATATATAATATCAACATCGATATACATACACTTTTAACTATTCTTTTCTTTTGACCTTACAAAACACATTTTTGTATTCTTTTGAACATATAAAACATATATTTTTAAAATTGATTATATATATAAATAAATATATAAATTATAAAAAGTAAATTTTATAAAAAAACTGTATTTTAAATATATAAATATTTTGAATACAATTATGATGTAAACTTATATGAAAATATTATAAATTATGTAAAAGATTTAATGGTGATATAAAATCAATATAAAATAATTTTATAACAATATTAATAAAAGATTCAGTTTTTCATGACAGACTATAAATTTTAAAATAATAATATATATAGGGTGGTGTAGTAGAATTTTTTTTATTGAATGCTGCATCCTCATTAATTTTCATTAGCACGCTCCTTCACAACATAAAAATTAAGCTAAATTATACTTTTGCTCTCTTAAATTTTGTTTTTATTTTAGTCTCAGAAAATTACAAATGTTAAACAATATAGACCCTCAAGTAGTTTTCCTTACATTTTAATTTCATATGTTATAAACATTAAAGATTTTAACCTCTTAAGTTTCAAAAAATAAACACTTGGATCCAATAAGTTACAATATTAGACAATATTAGAAAGGACCGAAATATATAATTTAAAAGATTGAAGTTATAGATGACAACATAACTCGCACCTGCAAGTACCCACCCGAATTTGCAGGTATCCATCCAAATTTATTTTTATTTGGGCAGAGAAGACCCATTTTGATTGAGTGGGGGTGCGGGTTTCTCCGAAATTAAAATTCAGGGGGCGGAAATAAGTTTGAGGGTGTTGATATGCACTCCCGTCGCAATAATAATATTATTGTAATTTTAAATTATATATATATATATATATATATATATATATATATATATATATATATATATATATATATATATAGA
>NC_021167.2:24013416-24047078 GCF_000331145.2 Cicer arietinum
CCAGGAAGAGTTTTAATGCACATTGCGGTTTTATCTGACCAATTCATTAATTTTTCTAGTAGTGTGGAGAGAATATCTGATTCACATAAAGAAAATTTTGTTGATTAATTTTAAAGCATAGAAAGTTATAAATTTTCTATATAAAATAAATAACAAATTTTATATATTTTAATTTTTTAAATTTTTTTAGTGTTATTCCTTACTTAAAATATTCATAATTATGTATGATTTTTTTAAATCTATAATTTTCTCTTAATAACAAAAAATATATTTTAACTAAGAACAATAATAAAAAGATCTAAGAAAATGCATTTTTTTTGTCTTAAATTAAATTCATTAATTTTTTTTAAATGTTGTATAAATAAATTAGAGTGGGAGAAGGTTAAGAAAAAGAAAATGCTGGATATGGGTGTCGTTAGGAATGGTGAGAATCATTATCATAATGTTGTTGTTAATGAGCGATGAAGACAGGGACCCGACAAGGCAATATGCATGGCATGATTAGTTAATAATTAAGCTGGATGTTTGGGACTAATTTTATAATCATTTTTATGGGTCCAGATTCTTTTAATTTCTAATAAAAATGACAATAATGTTTATAAAAGAGAGACACAAATGAGTTTATCAAATTTTTATTTAGATTATTTAAATATGCTAATAATAACTTTTATGGGTTGAGATTCTTTTGGTCGTCAAGAGAAATGGAGTGTTACATTTAGAAAATAGATAAACATAAATACGATATTGATTTATCAAATGTTTTATTTAAAAGATTTTTAAATTATTGAAAATATACTAATATCTCTTTTGTATTACTTTTTTCCCTAAAATGATGGTCACAATTCCTCAATTTTTTAGGAGATGCAGAGAATATCTCAACTTTATAAAATGTCTATTTTTTTTTTGGTTAATTTTACATGACAATTTTTATTAATCAAGTACTTACTATAGTAGTTCGTTTTATTGTTTATATTTACTTTTTAGATTCATTGTACTCAATTGAGTATTAAAATTAATTGACCCGTATAAATATAAATAATGAATACCTTGCTTGATGGCTGACTTGTTGGACATGTGCTTCAATTATTATTCAGAAATGAAAATAATTAAAAATTGACATTTTATTAAATAGTACTGTTGTAGGTTTAATTTTTAAGGGTAATGTTAAGATATAAATTTGTATTGAAAATTGTTTATTTTTTTCTCGAAAATTATACATTTTATTTATTCAAGATATAATAATTATTTATAAATTTTTTAATATGAGTTCGAAGGATACATTATAGCCCTTATTTTAGTTCATTTGAGAGTAAGGGGAAGAGAACATTTATTTATAGGTTCTCTATACAATAGGATAAAAGAGATAAGGATCAATCAACTCTAGCCTAAGAAATAGGAAAACAGAAACAGAACACTAACAAACCTAAAACAAAAATAGAAAATAACTAACAGACGTACAAAAGCTCCTATCTCCTAACTACTCTATTAACTCATAACTACTCTAATTTCCCTTTATTCTATATCCTAACAGTCTTACAATAAGGGGCAGAGGGAGTATTAAACATTGCCTTGTCTCGCAAAAAAATTTTATTCTTAGATCATTTAGTACTTAATAGTATCCTTAGAACAAAACTTTATTGGGAAACATGGGAAATTTGGAAGCCTTTTGTTTGATGATGTTATTTACATAAGTTAAAGGTTGTCTCTATCTAGCAATTTGACAAGGGAAATGTTTTTATAACATTGGTGCACAGGTTCCAATGCAACAAGTGAAGGTTGTCAACCATCCAGATCTGCAGGTTTTGATCCAATAGGTCTATTAGAGCTATAAAATTTAGTGTTACTAAACATTTTTGTTAGTTCCTTATATTGCCATTGTTTATCCTGTTGTTGTAAGTAGGATGGTTTTGGTAAAGTTTGGAACCATAGCTTATTGGCAAAGATGATTGAGGAAGAAATAATTAGTCATTGCAGCTGTTTTGTTAATAGGTTGAAACTTCGAATGATAAAGCTTTATGCCGAGTCTTAAAATTTAGCTGCTATTTTTTTAACGTTTAGTAGTTCTAGAATGGTTTTAACTTCTGTATAATAGTTTTATGCATGTGCCTTGATTGAAGAACTCAGATTTAGCTCCTTTCTGTAGTTAATGCATAAAGTTGGCTCGCGATTCTTAAATGTCATTGTTTCTCTGACTATGGTGAAGTTTTTCAGAAATAATTTGTTTTCTTGTAGGCATGTAACTGTTGGTCAGCTGACCGATTGCAACAAATGCGAATTACCCCAAGGACAGCTTTGTGGAGATTGCTTGTACACAAGGTAACATTGTTATAGTTGAGATTCAGATCGAGAAAATGACTTCTTTTTTCATTCAAATCTTGAAAATATATGCAATTTCAATGTTATTTCCCGGAGGTGTTAGTGCCTCTAAAACTTGAGTATAGCCTTGTGTTAGCAACTGTCACACCCATTTTATTATAGTCATTTTCTACTACTGTATTATAGATATGGAGAAAATGTGACAGAAGCCAACTTTAATCCCAAGTGGACTTGCCCTTCATGTCGAGAAATTTGCAACTGCAATAGTTGTCGTAGGAGAAATGGTTGGATGCCCACTGGTAATATTTACAATAAGGTTAGTTGCACAATTTGACCTTTACAGTTTGTTCCCTTCTCTTCAGTTCTATCTTCTTCAGTGTGCATGAAAAAGTAACTGCAGGTCTTCATAAACGAGTACACTATTTACTTCACATTCTTTAACGGAGTCGTTCCTCTTAATTTTTTTGCCATTTGTGGTTTGGAATGGAGGGCCAAGATATGGATGTTATGGAACTGATTGTCCCCTTTCCCTTTGTGTTTCTAAGGTAACAAAATTGGGTTTCAAATCTGTTGCTCATTATCTGATCAAGACCTGCCGCACCGAGAAAAGCATGAAAAACTCAGTTGCTGAAAATATTGTTGCCCAAGAAACACCAGAGACCTCTCCAGATTCAACCCTGAATAGACCGATTCGTACAAGAAGGGCTTTGAGAAGTTAAAAAGGTGATCAAACGAATGCAAAGGATATCAAAGAACAGAAACTAGGTCAATGGGCTTGTACATCTACATGAAGAGGGGATATTATGTTTGGTTTGAAGACATGTTAGTTAACTTAGTTTTCTTATTTTGTTTGATATTCATACATGCTTTAGGCCATCTAACAAAAAAGATTATTATGGTACTTATTGCAATCACAAGTGGAATTGAACAAAACCTTTATTCTTCTAGAACCGTTTATCTTATGGATCCACTTACAAAAAATTGAATAATCCATTGAATGTCTTGATAAAAGAGATTGTGAATAAAATAGATAGGAGATCTCATCACGAAATATATTCTCCTAATGAAAATGTGTTTGAAATTGAAGGCATAATTTATTATTGACAAATCTTTTAAACTTTGATATGATACTCCTAATTTGTTTGAGGGACTTGTCATATTTCAAAAAAGAACCTTCATTTGTTTATGATAAAGGGAATGTTAATAAGGCTCTATTTGCTTTGAAGTCTTTGCAAATACAAAAGGACTTTTTGTGTGTCGCCAATTCTAATCTAAGGAAGGTAACATTGATACTTAATGTAAATTTCAAGACGTATAATGTTATTTTTATCTTTAAAACTCCATATATTGAAAAATAAATATGTTGATTGCAAAAAGTAGAGTTGTGCTTCACCTACTTGATACATTTGGTAGTTTTTCATAATTTTAGTATGATATCGGCGGTAACGTTAATATTGTTTTTATTGTCTTTTACTTTTTTTCTTGAAGGTTACACTGAAGCTTAATTTGAGCTCGAAATTGTTCTAAAAATGAGGGAATAATGAGGATCTAAAATTAGTTAATTAGAAGGAAAAATAAATAATATTTCAAGTCAATACTTTATAATAGTTTTTAGTTTTATTTGTATTTAATTTGAATTATAATTTTAGTTTGATTTTAGTTAAATGGTGTAAGCCTAATATGGGTCTAGAAAATTGGGGTTTGCCCCATTTTATGGATAAGGTGAATTATTCTTTAAATATCTTATAAGAGTCTTATTTTGGATAAATGTAAAACGAATTAGAGTTTTCTCTTATTGATAATGATCAGTGAACTTAGTCTATTATTTGAGTTATTGGATTAGAATCTGCTTAATCTTATCAATGACATTTTTACCATTGTGACGATTCTTCATTGATTTATCAATCTTTTTCGATATAGTGCATTCCTTGTTAATCTTCTCAACCTAATTCATCTTTGATTCTTTCTCCTTTTTATTTTGTCATTTTATTTGAAGAAAACATTTAGTTAGATCTTCAATCTTATATGGAATCACTCAAATCCACATCAAAAAGTTATATCAATACTCTTTATTTATCATGGTACACTATTGAAACTTCTATAAAATTCTGAATACATTGAGAATGATTCAGAATGATAGAGTTTTTTGAAACTTTAATGTGATGATTCGTGCTATGCTCATGAAGATAATCCACAAAATAGTTGACATAAGTCAATCTTTATCTATAAAAATAATGGTTGCGCTAAATATGATATTTAACACTATTTATGTGTTCCTGTCTTGGAATCCATTTGTGTAGATCGACTTGAACTAATTAATAGAGACAGGACAAACATTAATTATGGGACAAAAGCAAATTGTCGAAGAGTATTCTGTAAACATAATGATAATTCCTCTTTTAGTTTTGTTTGCTGACTTGGTATTACTATAGATTAATTTGATTGAGTCGAATTTCAAAATGGTAGCGTGATTAATACTTAATGGTTGTAGCTCTACACATATTTTCACGTGAAGTCAAAACATTATACATTGTGTAATGTTTCTATTGAAGTTACTCATGAAGTCGTAATATTATACATTGAGTCACGTTTCTATTGAAGTTAATCAAGTAGTTGATGTTTCATGTGATTTTGTTCGTAAATTTATTCTTTTTTATTTATTAATAAACTATAATTTATAGCATATTGATCATTATTAAGCAATATTCTTGAATTTTATTTTTTTAATGATAGTATTTTTTTCATGAAAAAAGTAATATTTTTAAACATATTTCTATTTTTTCAAGGTATTTGAAAATGATTTTTAAACTCTCAAACCATCCACTCCAATTAGTTTCTTAGTAAAAAAAGAACTGCAATCAGTTTTGGCTTTGGAATGGTCTTGCGTTACTTTATAAACCACTTACTAGATTGAAGTGGTTATAAACTTCAGTTTCTTTTTCTCCTTACAATTATAAACTTCAGTTAAAAATATATTATTTTGAAAATATTAAATTAAAATTTTAACTAAAAAATAATATTTCGAACGTTAATGTTTTCTCTACTAAATTTTAAGTTACAATTTATTTTAAAAAAGAAGGTCAAACAAAAAATCACTTTATTATATTTTTATTATCTCGTAAATGCATATAAAATGATGAAAGATTGATCGATGTTGAAACAATAATCCGTATGAATTTACACTCTATCACATCTGATATATATTTTTTTTCTATGTCAAATTATTATAGTTAAAAAAAAACTACTTCTCTAACAACATTTAAAAGAATTACACTAAATAAACTTTGTGAACGATGATTGATTGGGACGAGGAGTAATTAATGATATTATTGAAAAAAATATGATGCAGTAAAAAAATGAAAGTAACAGCTGATACGGTAGTTAATGGCGAATCTGTAACCAGGCAGAGTACTCAATGAGTTCAGATTGTTGTCAATTATCATATCAGATTGATGTCAATTTTGGTAATGATTGTGATATTTAAATAAATTATTTAATTAATTGATTAAATCTGTTCCGTTAAATTCAAGCGTACTGGCAGTTGCAGGGGAGTGAGGTGGGAACTGCCACAGGATAGTAGATTCTAGAGATTCCCTAAACAGCCTAAGTCGATGTAAGAAATGCCAAACTTCAGTAAATGTAAATACAAGTCACATATGGTAAATATTAATTCAATGGTAAGATATGAGTGTATATACGGAGTATATATTATGCAAAATGTTCCATTCCATGTGTAAGAAGCACGAACCTCCTGCGTCGCACGTGCCTCTTAAAGTTTGCCACGTCATTTGATGATGATAGAATGAGTGGCTTCAAATCAGATGGTCCTCTCATCAACCAATTTGAGGCACAAATCGAAGCTCTTTACAATAATAATAAACTAATGATAACTGAATTTCTATAGTATTCTTAAAAAGATTAACGTATCGATATTTTTATCTTTTAATTAATATATATGTTATTTTTAAATTAAATTATCTGTAGTGGTAAATTTATTTTTAATTTAATTCACTAAAATTTAATAATTTAGTTTCCTAAACTTTTTTATTTAGTTAAAATTAAAATTATTATTAATTTAAAAACAAAAAATAGATTTAATCTCTGTAGTACCGACACTTTTAATCGACATCCCATCCCGATATCCAACACTTACACACTGATTACATTCAATTAATTTATTTTCTCAAATTATTATCAATAATGTGTTGGTGTCATACAAATTAGTATATGTTTTTCATAGGATTTAATTCATATACACTATCAATATAACAAAGTTTTACACATGCATAAAATCATAACTCCCTATTATGCCACTGCCACTTTATTAAGTTATGCCCTTTGTTACATTAGTTACTAAAATATCACAATTATATATCTACCTTATAATATATGTTATAATATATATGACGGGATTGGATACATTGGTACAACTTTGTTATAGGCAGGTCATAAGATATTTGGTGCCTTAGGCGAACTATAAAAATGAAACCCAGTTATATTATATTTTTTCTTTGCAAAAACATTAATAATTTATTCATTATAATTAAGATTCTTTAAAAAAAATCATTTGTAAGTCACGATTTCAAGACTACAGTGCAAAATCCACATGAAAATCAATCTCAAATTAGAGAAAAAAATAAGTCACAATTTTTGAAAAAAATCCCTTCTCCTCCTCCTTCACAAAATAGGCACGATGTTCGAAAAAAAATCAACATAATAGAAGAATAATAATTCAGTGAAACAGCACACCAGAAAAACATTCAAAATTAAACTAAAATGTTCAAAAAAAACAATCAAAACAAACAATTGAAACAACATAAAAGAAGAATAAATAAGAGGAAAAAACTTGGTAATGATGAATAGGAACGAACCAGAAATAAACGATTGAGAAAGAAGGAAGTACGGTGCCGGGTTGCCGGAAAACGCTGCCCGAAGGTTGAAGGTTGGTCTTGAAAAAAAAATCCAATCTGTACTCACATTCCCTTTCCTGTTGTACCATTCATATGCACACAAACCTCGCTCATTAGGCCATAGATTCCTTATATGACCCACCAATTAGATAAAGTCAAATTTATAATACTTTATTCTCTTCTACATTATTGAACCTGGTTTATTTGACATACTATTAATAACTAGTGCTATATATATTTGTCAAAAAACTATAAAAACTCTATGTTTACTACAAGTGGGTTGCTTTTTTATCTAGCACGATTAAGATACAGATTCATAAGTTTCATACTTTTAACTATAATTAAACATTTCATTGAAGAAAGAAACACTAAAATAAATAGAACACCGTCTAAATCTAAATCATACAATGCTTACATCTATTTGTGTGACAAATTGAAAAAGTTAGTGTTATTGCTATGCAGATAATGGTATTCATATGAAATTCTCTAATCTGTTTGGTGCTGTGCTTGTGGTGATGGATTAATTAATAATATGGTATGTACAGATAGGGAATGGACGGACCAATAGGAACGATAGGGTCTGAAGTGGAGAAAGTGAATGCAATTTGCCCAGACCACGTGAAGCGTAACTTTATCTCTATATTCGGCAACTAGATTGAATGAATGAACAATGTACACACACTGCGCTCCCACATGCCCAACGGGGATGCAAGACAAGAGGAACAAACACAACACATAAAAGACAAAACCACTTCGATAAGCACCCACACACATAACAAATGATAACAGTATAAAATAGGATTAAATATATGATTGTTATTTGCAAATCGTTTTTTTGTTTTTAGCGTTCTACGGTTTTTTTTTTCTTTCTACATATTTTTGTAGATATTTAATATACTGTGGATATTTTGTTTCAATAAATTAAGAATTTTAGTATATTATTTATTTAATTTTTTCAATAACTGAAATTAAAATTTTAATTTTAATTAAAATCATAAAAAAAATATCATTTTAAATAGACTTAAAAAATAAAAACTTAAAATTAGTGATTGTATCTGACACATCATTCAAGTATCGATAATTTAATAACATAACGCAATGGTTTGTTAAATTGGAGTAATGCTAATGGCAAACATGCAGACAAGATTTTGGCAGAGTTAGGAAGATGTGTCCATAGCCAGCCCACGCACGTTGAAGCATTAAGTTTCAACCATCAATTAACAAATGCAACTTCGCAATGCAATTAAAATAAATTGCAAGAAAATAAAATACCTTTTTATTTTGTGAAATTTTTCTTTATTATAAAATTTTGAATTAATTTTACTCATTAATATAGAAATAAGATATTTTTAAAATAATTGTCTATATTATTTAAAATAATTAAAATGTCAAATATTTTTTTTTATTATTTTCAAATATATTATAGAGGTAAAGTTAGTTACTGTAATTCGAAATTAGTGACGAAAATTTTGTATATTTTAATATGATATTAAATTATTAATTATTCTGCGATTTTCTTGAGAAAATTTTCATAAAAACTTAACTAATTTATCTTTTCTTTCTCATTTTCTTTTATTTTTCTTTCAAATTCTAAATTAGAATTATCTTCGTGATGATGATGATAATAAAAGAAAACCCATCAAACAATGGGCAATATGTTTACCAACAAAACTAGGGATATTACAAAAAACAAAAAATTGAATAAAATTGAATCGAACTGAACCAACTTATAAAAAACTGAACTAGTTTTTTCAAAATCAATTTATTAACTAAATTGATTTTTAAAAATTAGAACTAAACTGAACCGGTTTTCAATTAAAAAAATTGAACCTAACCGATTTTTAATTCGAAAAAAACTAGAATCAAATATGTTTTTTATAAGTAATTATGTAAAATTGGACTATATGAACACAAAAAACCTATAAGAACAAAACAGTTTGGTTCGGTATTATCCATATTACAACAATTTAGTTCAATTCGAACAAATAAAACTAAGTTAAAACCAATTTGATTCGGTTCAGAGCAATAAATCAGTTCACCAATTTATAAAATCAGTTTGGTTCGATTTTTCAAACTGAAAATTGGTTAGGTTTAGTTTTTTCGAACTGAAAATCAATTCGGTTCCGTTTTTAAACAGTTATATTCTGAACTTAACTTTGTCCACCCATAAACAAAACTATTATAAAACACAAGACTTTTTCAATATTTTGATATCAATCTTATTTTAACATTAACAATTTTCATCAATTATAAAAAGATTGAGTCAAGTACATTTATTGAAGATTTCTCAATACCACACCAACAATATTTGATGGCATAATTATTTTTTTTTAGCCAAATTGATATTAAAAAAGAAATACAAGCAAGATATTGCATGAAAGTGTAAATTATTTATTCAACACTCACCACCACCAACAACAACAATAACAACAAAAAACAAGATTGTTATTGTTTATAAAAAAAAATTCATAATTAAATTCTCATTTACAACTCTTAAGGACCAAATAGTTGCGCATGAGATTTGATTAAAAAAATGCAAGAGAATATCTTGCAATGTGTAAACTCGATTCAACACCTATTATAAAAAATAAAAAAACAATATTGCATTATAATTTTTTTAATTCTTATTTCATATGAAAAAAAATATTTCAAAAAATATTTAGCCAATTTATTTCAGCATTTTAAAATTCTTTAGTCGATATATTTTAACGTATCTCATGGTATTTATTTATCTTTTTTACAATATTGTTTTATTTATTTCAAGCAATAAGTGTCATAATATTTTCTAACTTGCATGAATATTAGAGATGTAAAATTAGTTAGATGTTTGTTAAAAGTTAGTTGCCATAATTAGAAATTATTAGTTTTTTTATTTTAATTTGAGTATATAAATTTCATTATACTTAATAATAATAATATTTATCATTTTATTAATACAAACGTTGTTTTTATTTTTCTCTCTTCTATGATTTGATATAAAGATTTTGCATCTATTTTACTATTTTCTATAATTTGATATGAAATTTTTGCATATTCTACTAAAAAATACATGCTTATTAACTAATATTTTATTTTATATTTATGACAATTATTTAATTAAAAAATATCTCAACAAAGTAAAATAAAATAATATTTATAAAAATAAATCATAGCAAATGGAATAAAAATTAACTTATTAATACCACTAGCAAATTTAATCACGTGAGTAATTTTTATTATATTTAAGTAAATTACCCTCAATTTTTCAATCAGTTTCATATTTTTTTCAACCTAAACCACAATATGGTAATTTCAATCTCTTAAAATAATATTGAGATTTGCAACAAGAATTAACCAACAAAATAGAAAACTAATAATTGCAAAATAAGAAATTGAAACGGATAAGTTATTTGTTTTCTTTTAAAATAGATAATGTTCTTCGTTTTCTCTGAAAATGGATAACGTTCTTGACTAGAACTGAAACACTAAAACGGATAATGTTCTTAGTTTACAACTGCAGGACTAGAACTGAAACAAAAAGATGTTATTCGTTTTCGCTGAAAACGAATAACGTTTCAGACAGACTGAAACGAAGAATGTTATCCTTTTGTGCAGTTTTGAAAACATTTTTTCAATCAATGTAAACGAAAACTATAGAAAGATAAGGCAAGAATAACTTCAGAATTTACGCGTTCAGCCTCAATAACTTGAGACCTATGTTACGGGCAAGATAACAAGACAATTCACTATGAAGATATGAATTTACAAGATTAAGGTCTCATCAATTGTAATCTCCCATAATCGATCGCTTTTGAGAATTCAGCAATACTAGACTTCTCTTACAATCTCTTTTTGATCCCTCTCCCTTAATCTCTCTTCTATGATTTTTATGAATCCTTTTGACAATTGCTTTTGACAATTGCTTTTACAGTATTTAAAAGTACATTAGTTTAACTAACTATAACTACTTTTGTCATAACCAAATTGGCCAAATTCAGTTATAACCAACACTAAAACATAATTAACTCTAGTTATTTGATTTGATGCATATTTTCACACAATCATTTTGATTTTATCATATTTGTAGATATTTTACCGTTTTATATATTTTAAGTTTATTTACATATTGATCTTTCAATTTTAATAACGTTAAATTGAGTTTGTATTATTTACAATTTATTTCACCGATTTAAATAAAATAGTATATTTATTAGTCAACAATAAATAATTGTTACCAAAATTTTATATTAATATATATTGTTGGATTAAAAAAATGTCAACAAATTACAATAAATTACATAATAAAGAAGTTGCAGTAATATTAATTATTGTTGACTATTGCTATTATTTTAAGTTTATGTTTCAAGTCCAAGAGGCAGAAGTAGTGTATGCCCTTCATATACTTTATTATAGATTGTAATTATACAAAAAAATATAACATAACTACGAATCTTATTGCACTTAAAAATTTGAAATGAATTTTATAGTAAGAGATACAAGAGAAAATTTCAAGATGAACATATATTGAAAAATAATGGTAATATATATGTGATTTTAATGATAATTACAAGTAAACTATTTTTTATGACATAAGTTTTTTATAAATTATAATTGATGTCAGCAGATAGATTATTTATACACAAGATATATGATGAATTAAATCCTAAAATTCATTAAATGTTTACTTAGTTCAAAAAATAAATACTTCAATATTTTTGTTCTTATATGATGTGATGAATTTGTATATAAGAAAGTAGAACACTTTTTTAACAAAGGTTTTGAAAAGTTTGTTAATATTTTTGTCTCTTACAATTTGGTATGGTTTTGATTTTTTGATTTAATTAATTTGTTCTTTTTTGTATTTTGTGTGTGGTTGTCATTCCTATCTTTTGGCGATAAATTATGAGGAAAATAAGTGATTTAAAGTAACTTGGTAGTATGTATGAATGAGAAGTGAAATAAGATTGTGGATGTAATTAATTGCTTGCTGGTAGTGGTCTTTGTCTTCCTTTATTATTATTTATTACGAATAATTTCATCTCCTAATACCTCTTTAAGTGTGGTGTGGACATTACTTTTTGATAAGGACACTTCTCGAATACGATTTAAACACGTCTTAGAAACAACTTAATTATGTCTCATAAATCAAATTGTTTCAACACTTGTTAGAAAAGTCTAAGACGTGTCAAGAGACTTAACCTATATTTACTCTTGGTAACTTAATTATAAGTTTCATTGTTCTCTTTCATGTAATTTTTTTTCTTTCCATTTATATCATTTTTACCATAATCAATTCAATATAATACATTTTTTAAAACTTTTTTCTCTTCTCTTCCATGAGTATCAAGTTTAAACATAACAATTAATCTCATTAATACATGACTCGTCTTGTTACCTTATGATTGTTTATATAAGGATGACCTTATAAATTATTCATGTCAGCCATTGTGATCTTTCCCACTCACTTTGCTTTTAGACGGCTAATATATTAAATTTAAATTTTTATCATGTTAATATATATACACGCACCCACACAAGTGTGTATATGTATGCACTATCTTGATATACTATATTTTGAAAATTAGTCATATTGCAAGATTTATATTTATGTCGAGTTTGATGTTCGCATTTCATAAATAAAAATGACATTTTTCTATTATCCATTATTTATTATAAAAAATAATATATATTTTATTCTTTTATGAAATTTTCATTTTAAAGGTTTTAAAATATATGTGAAATCAATATAAATTAATTTACATTAATATTCAATAAAAATTATCTATTTTGCTGCACCGCCCTACTTTCACAATTAAAATTTGAGATTAATGGTATGGAAATAGAAAAATAGGATACTCACGTTGCATATCAATGTGATACTAATTTACACTAAGTATATCCATTAAACTTTTTTATAAATTGAATTTTATCTTGTGATTAGTTCATATCGAGGAGTGCAGCATTTTGTTTTACTCTTGTAGGGTCACAAAAAAAATTAAAACTCTTATAGTGTCACATGCAATTTATACTCCTATTTAGAGTTCTAAAACTTCTTCAATTTATTTTAAAAATCGACAACTTTTTTCAATTACTTTCATGATACATATTTTATTTATTATTATTATTATTATTATTATTATTATTATTATTATTTTATAATTTTACTATATACATCTGACATTTAACCTTTACTCCATAAAGGTAAGAAAATGACTTTTTTACCCTCCTATAAATGTTAAAATTTAAAAATTGTGAGTCAATTTTTTCTTATTTTATCCAAAATATTTTCTCAACTTTTCCAGTGAAGAAATTCCACTCCAGTAAAACTTCAAAAAATAATTTTCCTGTTTATAAGTTATGAGTCTTAACCGATTAATAAAACTAAAGTTAACTAAATTTCTATTTAAATAATTAATTATTTAATCAATTAATATGAGTGAATGTTAATAATAATCCATTTCAAAATAATTAAAATCATAATTGATCATCGTCCTAAATATAAGGTTATGATTCTCAATATATGAACGATGTATATTGTCTCATCTTCTTATCTAAAAAGTGTATAAGACATAAATAGTCTAAATTGATAAAGAAGCACAAGTTTGCAGGTGTGTTATTACCTCTCTTTCTCTATGTTTCAGGATTACAACTTAGAATTTGAAGCAATAAATACTTATATTTTTAATATTTTTGATAAATCAACAATAGTTTTAAATATTTTCAAGATTTCAAATTTCTGCAATATAATATATAAAATATGTCTTGTATAGTTGATTATAATTTTATTCTAACAGACAATTTTTAAACCTTTCAAAACTTAAAATTATATTCAAAACATTAATCTTTTTATTGAAGATTATCTATCATACACTGTATTTGCTACATATCTCAGTCTCTTTCACCGACGTTGACAAAACATTTTTCCGAATATATAGACTACTCTTGTGATTTACACCTATAACCTGATTTCAGTGATACAAACAATTTGCATCTATTTGTTTTTACGGGCTCAGACAACCGAGTAACTACAAGTGGTTGTCCATTTGCACATCAAGTGGTTATAATAATCTGATATCACACATTGCTTACATTACGTTTGTTTCCCACTTAAAATTTCCTGTCAGATGCAACCTTCTAATTTGCCCTCGTAGCATATATTATCATTATTGTTACATTACTATAACTACATTATGATGAAAAGGATAAAGACGTTTGCTGAAATTCATTTGGTTGAAATCTTAAAGATAGTAGAGAAAATAATTGGTTAAAATTTTAGAGAAGATCATTTAAGCCCTCAAACAAGAATGAGAACGACAAATTGAAGAAACTGAATGCGCAAGTGATGAAATTCAGAGGAAAAAAAACTTTAACACATAAATCCCCATAGTGTGGGTTGGGAAAAATAAACTTTTAACACATAAATGCGCAAGTGATTGTTTTTTTTTTAATACATGTTATATAAAGATAGATATAGGTAGTTTAATTAATTGACTAATATCGCCTACAATAACAATTTTATGCATTAAAATGGAGAAAGTTGCTAATTGAGATTAAGGGTTGAATAAGTCTAATTGTGCTATCAAGTGATCGACACAATAATTTTAAAAATTGAATAATCATTGTATATAATTGGATATTGAGTTATTTTTTTATGTAGTTTATTGAAGAGCAATAGATTCTTTTTATTTCTTTGATAAAGAGAGATTGAATATTGAATGATTGTAAAATGAGTATTATCAAAAATTAGGAATGAAATTGTTTGTTTAGTTCGTTATATAAAGCAATATATTTTCATTGAATTCATGTTTCACGAGTTAAGAGTTCTAAACTCAGATGTCTCATGAAGCAAGTTCAATGACGCTTTATTGATTCTAAGCCTTCGCTGGAAGTGGTTGGATTGGTTTCGTGACTAAATGTTAGTAAAAGTGATCTATAACAAGAAAAATAATGCTTGCTTTTTTTTTGTTTTAGTACTATGCAGAACTAAGAACAAACTAACCTTGTTATTTTATTTTTATTATATTATTATACTATATGCAGAACAAACACTTATCGGGCTTTGCATATATTATATACTATATGCAAAGCCGAATACCCTAATATAAGGTCCAACTTATCGGGGATGCGGTCAGTGACCAGACCAGTTTGTGGAGAGAGAACAGATTATATTAGGACATTTAACCCTAAAAAATAGGGAAAATATAATACAAAGAACTTCTAAAAACAAACTTCACAGAACCATCTGGTGAAGACATTTTGCAGCTGCTCATAAGATCATCATATCCATTGCTTAACCTAACCAGAAAAAGTTAAATCGGGGAAAGAAGGGGAGGGAAGAGTGAGAGGGAAAAAAAAAGACCAAAAGAAAAGGGGAAAACCTTCAAATGTGACTCACAATCACCAAAATAATGTCTCATGTTCTTGAGAAAGGAAAAATCCTAAAGTTATCCGGCATCTCTCACTAGGCTCCTCTAAAGTGGGTTTTCGCTTTAGAGGATAAAGTAAGACATGTCAATCGTTATTGAGAAGATAAAAAACACAACTTTTGATATTCCTAATTGAGCATTATTTGTTATGCATACACAATATCATTTGTTGATTTATTTATCTATGGTTGAAAAGGAGACCACCTTATCCTCTAAAGCAAATTGTTCACTTTAAAAGAGCTAAACTTATTAGCAACAATTGTACATTTTAAAACCGCAATCATATCAATTAACACGACAAAAACTCACAACACCAAGATGACTGAAAACCAGTCAAAGTGCATAGAACTGCAATAAGTGAAATATGGAACCATCACTGTGAACATGAAAATGAAAAAACTAAATGAAGCATACATACAAATGTTACTGAAGAACCTACACATATGGCGGAACAACCAATAGTTTCACGGAGAATTACCTGTTGAAATCATTTGTAATTCAGCATTAACTTAGGAATAAGCTGTAAGTCAGCCAATTGCTCAATCGCTACATGGTGTAACTCATTGCAGCAACATCCAGGTTCAGTTGACCTTATCTAGAAGCTTTACCTAACCATGACAATTGCTTGGGAGAAAAGGAAAAAAAAAAAAAGGAAAAAAAAAGGAAAAACGAAAAAAAATGCAGGACAATATAAGACACCAGATGATGATTGTAAAAATATTGGCAAACAGTACTTAATGCGAACACTCAAACATAGTACAAAATTAAGAAGCTCTCATTGCTCTCAACACTTATTGGGGAAAAACAAAAAGATATGCTCTGTGAACCATAGAGCATCAGAATCTGACTGCATACCTTCATTTTTATACAAGAGAAAATCAACCCGGCAAAACTGTATCTCAAAGCTCCAATAGATTTCAATGTGAATGTAACCTGCATTTGTTTTGGGATATAACATGCCCACCGTATCACAAAGTATGAGTAATTGAAATGGAACCTATGGTGGGCCACATAAAGAATGTGGCTCTCAACTAAACATGATCATACTACGAAAACTCCCTGGAGGGTATATAATATAATCTAGATGCAATAGAGACTAACAAGACGACATAAACTAAAACATCAATAGATGGTTCAGATTACACATCACTTCTACCCTTGGCCCAAAAAAGTTTTACATATATATAATAAGGAGACTGGTTAATAGAAACCAACATTTCTGAAGGACCAGAAAAACTAAAATTATTCAGATTCCACCAGATTTTAAAAATTAATATCAATACCCAACATAGTAAAATGTGACACCTTTAATTAAACAAGATGAACAGTATATTTAAAATAACATCCAACATACATCAATCAACCAGTAAAAGAAGCACGATATAGTTCGGCATGGTTGATCATGACAAAAGCAGGTCATTTCTTGAAATCTTAAATCACACCAACAGCTGTGGGATTCTACATCTGATCTTTCCAAATCCAACCTGCAAAAAGAAATAAACAATCGAAGAAGTTCATAAGCCAACAGAATATTCTTGGGACCCAATCAAATACTGGAAGCATCCTCTGAGAATGACACTTCTCCTAAGAGGAACGGTAGATCTGTAGCATCCTTAGTTAGAATATGCTGTCATCCCATAATCATTAACAGGTGCATAAATCTTCAACCATAGACAACACCATGATCTGTGTAGTGCTTTATCCGACAATATTATGCTCTATAGATGATAAATCATATCTATAATCATCACAGTGAGAAATTTTGCTAAGTTTAACAATATAAAAATACTTGTTTCAAGTTATGTCATTTGGGATCATTGACACTCCCTCTAAAAAAGAACTAATGGTACATTTTAATTACATCATCATCACCTAAACATTGAACTAATTTGATGATAGGAAAACATCACAGTTTAACAGAAAAACATTATTCTCTTTTTATTTTGATAGCACTTAAATAGGCTAAACAACTTTTTAACACCGGTTTATATAAAGAATAGGTGTCGAAGTTCTAATGTATCAGCATATTTGATGCATTTTTTATATAAACGTTGTGTAATAAATTAAAAAATAAATAAACTTAAAGTATTTAATTAAACATAATTACTTAAAAAATTTCTATGTAACACCTACTTTTTAAATAATAAGGTGTCACATGTGCTAACATATGGCACTTGTTTTCTACAAAAATAGGTATTATATCCTTAATTAAAAGAGTTTTTTATTTTTATTTTTATTTTTAAGTTATACTCTTTATAAGAAACTTTTCAATTATTTATAAAATTGTCACCTTATATACTTTTTACACCTAATTTTTGTTAAAATGTATCAAATGTTTCATGTCTTATACAAAAAAAATCAATTAATTACAAATTTGCCAAAAGGTGAACTTTTTACACCTGTTTTTAATAAAATCAATGTAATATCTCTAATTTTTTATGTTCATTTTACACTAGTGGAATCATTTAAAAGAAAATATAAACAAACACATTTTAGTATTCAAGTGTGTTAAGACATTGTCAGAATAGTCCTTAAAACTATATGAAAATTACAAAAATATTTTTGGATTTTCGAATCTTTCTTTCGTTAATAATTTTAATTATTAAATTTGTGTTTTGTTACTCAGTCTAGTCTCTATTATTACTAGTATAAACATGCTCTAGAATTTTGTAATTTTGATATATAACATTCTTATTACTACTATAAGCACATTTATTAGTAAAAACACACTCGACAATTCTATAATTTTGATACGTTTAAAAATTATGGTAACATGCATATTTAAGAATTATAATTTTGTTTATTAATAAATATTAGTGACAAATATTTGTCTCGTATTTTTATTTATGTATCAAAAAATTATTTATTCCATTATTTGTGTATATATATATATATCTTAAGAAATATTTGTTCGGTGTTTTTTATACATGATTTATAAATATTCATCAATGACATATATTTGTCATATGTTTTTTTATATATCAATGACAAATATGTGTCTTCCATTACTCGTTGCACATATTATATTTTTTAAACATCAATTATAAATATTTATTATGCATTATTTTAATAGTTGTCTCATATCTTTTGTATCAATGATAAATAAGAAATGAAAAATGTACATTTTTTTTATAAGGACTAAAATAAAATTTTAAATTATTTTCAAGAATAAATAACTTATGTAATCCGTAGGTAAATTAAATATAATTTAATATTTTTTATGTTGTAGTACTATTTAATGTTTATTCAAGAAGACAAATAGAGTTTTAATTTTTACATATAAAATATCTGTTCTCTTGTACCAAAAATAAATACCGTTAATGTTTCTAGTGGTTTCATACAATAGAATACTTTTTAAATTAAAATATATTTTTTGAATTAAAAAATATATGTTTTTTTGAATTAGAGGAGTTTTTTTTAGTCAATTAGATAATAGTTAGTTATATAAATGAGGGTTGCTTAACTATTGTAGTAATTAAATACAATTTAAAATTTAAAACATGACAATTACTTTTGTGCTTCCATTAATGATACACTAATAAAATTAATTAGGAAAATAATGTAATTTTTTTAGTCAAGAAGAAAAATAAAGTTTTTATTTTTACAAATAAAATATTTGTTTTTATGTACCAAAAATAAATACCGTTAATATTTTTAGTGGTTCCATACAATAGAATACTTTTTAAAATAAAATACATATTTTGAAATAAAATAATATAGAATACTTTTTGAAATAAAAATATATGTTTTTTTTTTAATTAGAGGAGTTTTTTATTAGTCAATTAGGAGATAGTTAATTATATAAATGATGATTATGTAACTATAGTAGCAATAAATTAGATTTTAAAATTTAAAACAGGACAATTTTTTGTATCCCCCATTAATGATCTAATAATATAATTAATTAGAATAATAATATATTTTAATTAGTGTTTACTTTTCTTAAATTGATAATAGATGTTATTTTGTGATATGTGATTCATAATTAAATGTTTTGAAAAAAGTGTTGTAAACTTGTCATGTGTTTTTTTTCCTGGAAATTTTGTAATGTGTTTTAAATTAGAATAATGAAATAATATAATTAGTCTATACGGATGGCTCCACACCATTAATTTATTTGACACATTATTGAAAAAAGTAATACATCACTAAAAATAGGACACATCATCAATTTTGGGATTAAAATTTTGACTAAAGACAAAAATTAGATGGAGTAATAGATTATTTATATATGTGGTGTTAAAAACAACACTATATATACATTAAAATTATATCGACTAAAAAGTACTAATCACTGCGATCATCAGCCTTCATTTGAATTTCAAACCATCCTAAACTACAAAAACCTCTATAACAATATATTGTCTTCAATCTTTCTTTTACGATTAAGAAATAAAATAATAATAAAAGTAGAATGATTACTCTAACCCTATACATCAAACTCAATTAACTCTCTTTTGTACTTAATAAAAAGATTTCAATATTATGATATTTTGAAATCCAAAACTAATAAAATTTTATCTAAAAGTAATATTGTTTCAACAAATATTAACATAATATTGCTTTAATTAACAATTAAAAACAATTATTATATCAAATTGATGATTTTAACTTAATAAATAATTTTTTAATTTAAAGTATTTAAAAAATATATTTTTTAATAAAATCTAATAATTTTATTAAAATATTATTATAGGCTCTAAAGCACTTGTAATATAATTTACTTTTGGTTTCTCAATGGTTTGAACCGTGTTAGAAAAAGAATCGTATGCATATATACATTTATTGCATTTGAATACCAAACATTTTTTCACCTGCAGACGTGATAATGATATGATTTCTTCACAAGATGAAAGAAAAACTAAAGTGACCAATATTCATGTGATTTTGAAAGAATTATATTGATTACAATAGGGTAACGGAGTATGAGTTTGTTGCGATATTGAAGGAAATTAGTAAACACATTTGCAATTTGATCTAGATAACAAATGTGGCGAACAAGTAACTCTTTGTTTTGGATTTTCTCACTAATAAAGTAGAGATGTAGCTCAAAGTATTTGGTTATTGAGTAGATCGAGGATTGGATTGGAAGCAAACTGAGATTGTCACAATATATATGATAATGGAAGATGGGAAATATATAGACAGCTCCTGGGGGAGGATCTTGTGCCATATCAATTCAGTAAGCTTCCCCATATTCAATAACTTACACAAGTACGGTGTAAATATAGATAAAAAAGTACAATAAATTAATTTATCAACCATGTCCAACTAACTGTACACCTGTCAAAAAACCCTAAATTCTAATAATTCATTTAATTTTTTTTATTAATCTCTTAATATTAAAGTTTTTATTAAAATAATTTTTTTAAAGCTTTGATCTATTATTTTATTGGATTTATGACAAATAGTTCAGGGAATTTATCGACCACCAATATTTTGTTAATATTTTAGATTTTTTTTTAATTTTTTAAAATTTATTTTTCTCGAACAATAATTTAATTATTTATTTCTCAAAAAAGTTCTCGATTTTTTTTTTCAAATTAAAAAATATTAAAAAACATTGTAAACCATTTTTTATCAGAAAAAAATTGAAACCTTTTTATCGGTGAATTTTAAGAAAAAAATTAAAAAAAAAATTATTTCTCGATAAAAAATAAAAAATTTAGAAAAAAATATTCTCTCCACATCTAGCATTAGGAATATATATTTATGATTATGTGATATATACACCTTATTTGTTTTATTTAAAAAAAATTGTCAACTCATTTTTATTAATATTGTCACTTCATTTTTTAAATTTGGCTAAAATATAATTTTAGCCATTTATCTTTTATCTAATATTTATTTTGGTCATTTATCTTTTTTATTCGTGTAATTTTATCTCCTTTTTTGTCCTTTATCTTTTACGTAATATTCATTTTAGTCTTTAAAAATGACAAACTTGTTTAAGTTTACGAAAGATAAAAGACTGAAACGATTATTAAGTAAAAGATAAAGAATTAAAATAAATGATAATGGATCAAAATAAATTAAAAACTATAAAACCCCAAAATAAATATTAAGTAAAAGATAAAATATTAAAATTACATTTAAGTCTTTAATATTTAAAAAAAAATTGCCAACAAAATAGAACACTTAATAATTTTTTTTAAAATAAATAAATAAATAAAAATTAAGTGACGATATTAAAAAAAATGAGATGACAATTTTTTTTAAAAGTTTTAAAAATGAGTTGGAGTTTTTTTAAAAAAAATTAAATGATTTGAGAAAATTATATAAAACAGACTAGGGTTAGTTTAGCGTTGACCAAGTCAAAATTAAGGAGAATCAACTATTTGTAAAATAGACTAAAGTTAAGGTGTTAAAATATTAGAGAGGACAAAATTGCCGAATTTTTAAAATTTAGAGGACCATAAATGCATTTTAGTCAAAAAAATATTTATAATTTTGACGCAAAATATGCAAGCAGCATGATATTTAAATATTAATATGTGCATTGATGTTGTTGTTAATGTTGAAATTAAGTTACTACTACATATTCAGATTAATAGATAAATATATAATTAATTTCATTATAACTATATTAATATGAATTCATTTTTATTACAAAGAACGTATATATCTAATAATTTGACATAATTTCAGGTAGGACCCTATAAAATTTTGCATATTCAATCTCCAAACCCATTTTCAACATTCTAAACATCAATTCGATCTAAGATTTGAGAGAGAGATAGAGAATTTGGTATTATTGACACGGTTTGAGAGCAACAACAACCGTAGATATATAAAGCAAAAATAGATGTGGTTTTAAAGAATTGAGACACCCATAAAGCATAATTCATTGAAATGACAATAATGGACCCCATACAAGACCAAACAGAGATACGAACTGTCAAGATAAAATAACAGAAACCACCATTGACAAGTTTGGAATCTACATTAATTTTAATATAAATTGGCTCTACTTGAACTGTATGACTATTCTTCCCATCTCAAAATTCAATTAGACATTGTAGATTGTACTCTTTTTTAATTTTCTTATCCTTCTAAATTTATGCTGATGGTACAACTTTAATGCCTAATGTATATTCATTTATAATTTTATAATATTTAATAAATACTCAATTTTTTTAACTCAGTGTCTCAACAAAATTTATTCAATAAATTTTATTTTACAACTTTTATTTATTATAATATAATTTATTAAGTGAGATTCATAAAAAATAAAAGAGATAGAGTATGATTCTAGAGCCATATTCTTAATAGTCATCTAGTTTTTTTTTTTCATCTTTAAATGGCAATACCTAACGACCATAAAATCGCTTACTAAAAAAACATTTTCTTTTCGACTTTGAACTATAAAATCATTTTCTTGTTTTTGGTGTTTTTTGTACAAATATGTTGAAAATAGAAATAGATATTAAAAACAATCTTTAATAAAATATAAATAAAAAATACATGTATTATAGTTAGTTTAGATACATGTATTTTTTTTCTTTGTATTTTGTTACAAAGGAGTAGCAGCTTTGTACGTCAAAATAAAAATGAAAATAAAACAAAAATATTTTTTTAATCTTAAATATATATAATTTAAATTATTTTCCATATGTTATTATTTAAAAATGAAATAAAAAGCCAAAAACCATATATTTAGTAAACATTAATCTCAGCACAAAAAATTAACAACCACAAAACACAACCAAAAATAGACTAGACTCACACAAAATCAAAAATAGAGATGAAATCAACAAACAAGAAGATTTAAACAAAACAATTGTTATGACCACCACACTCAAAAGTGCAATGAAACTTTTTCACGTTAGACTTGATTCAAATCCAAGAGAAGAGTTTACATCGTCGAGAATTTGCAAATGGTTATCGTCACTGTCTTGCTTAAGGATTATGTAATTGCGAGATTTTCAAATGCACGCCAACCAAATGCAATGTAAACTGATGAGGACCAAGAATGTAAAATCATAAAAGAGAAAGAAAAACTACAATTCAAATGATTTTATAATATTTTTTAGAACGAGATTTTAATATTTGTTTGTTTGTATCTTGCTCTTTTTTCCTTTTAGTTAGCTATTAATATATAGCCTATGGACTTTTACAGTGAACTTGGACTTTATTTTTTTCTTATCTTATAAGGCTTGTTTGTAGTACATTTAAAGAAAAAGCTCTTCAGGAAAAAAAATGTTAATTAAAGAATTTGGTTATTCAAATATCGACATGTACTAATGTAACAAACCAAAAATGAAATTTTCACCGTCCAAATGTTATTTTAATAAATAAGCCAAAATCATATAAAATATATATATAAATGGTATATAAGTAAACCAAAATAACCAAGTCACTTTTTTCTTTCAAGTTTATCTTTGGTGCGCAAATGGGAAACACTTTCATGATATAATAAACTAAATATTATTTAATATATAGAATAGCAATTAAAGTCAGAACTACGGGTACAAAACTACGTAAGCACATAAGAATCTCATGACTCGGAATGATTTAATTGGCCATTTTCAGTGATAGCATCCAAGTTCCAGCCTCTGGAGAGAGAAAAAAAGGAGAACAGAAAACTAATTTAACACCAAAAATAGATGAAATCAGCCAAGAAAAACAAAACCTACACAGCTTACTCACCTTTCTGCAGCTTCTCTTCTCAGTTCATGTAGGCAAATTTCAACAGAAGCACACGCAGCACTGATGCCTATATTTTTCTGACAGAGCTCCTTCCATTGCATTGACAAAGCATTAAGCTCATATGCAGTATTTTGCTGAAATAGTTAAAAAAGTTACTCTAAGTAAACTTGAAAAGGATTTGAACAAACAACAGAGACAAGGGAGGACAAGGAAGGAGTCATATCCACCTGATGATATTTCCTTTCACGATTAACTTTTTCAATCTTTTCATTTTGTTCCTGAGCTAATTTCTGCATTCTGAAAATAGATAACACAGCTATAACCAATGCCATACTAAAAGTGAACTATGCAGGCAAAGAACAGGAGTTATACTTGTCCACATGTTTTGATCTATTTATATGGTGTGTGAGATGAGTGTGTGTGCGAGTATAAGTGGACAAGTGAGACAAATGAGGTGTTTTTTAGAGAAAACATATTAAGGTTAAAAAGATGAGATTTATTATCTATTATATTTTTAATGAAAATGATTAATGTGCTGACACGATTATTAATTTGAAGTTTCAGATTGCTAAAATTTATTGGTGCAAATATTTCTTTCTAATATTTTACATGTTTTTAATAGAAACATCATTAATCATCCTAAACATAGATTTTGCTAATTTTCTTTACATAGATGTTTATTTATTTATTTATTTTTTGACATGATTTTATCCATCTAAATTTTCATAATAAAATTTTTAATGAGACAACAGATGATTTCTTAGAATTATTTTATTGGATTTTAGTAAAATCACTCAAATATTTTATACTTTTTTTTAACAATATTTTAGAGTATTTTAAATAATATGTGATTAACTTAAAATATCAACATAATTAATCAGGTAATTATTTTGCAATTTATTTTGATATAAATAAAATAAAAAAATATTGAATTCGAGTCTATAATATCAACATATTATAATTGAAAAATGAGAGACTTTATTAAATATTGTCAATTAAATTGTTGGTCATAGTGGATCTATTATTCATAGTCATTAAAAATTTCTGGTTAAATTTGTTCGAAAGACCACCATATGTAGCACAAATTACCATATTTTGAACATCTTAATTAATGTCTTGTATTGCTTCATTAATTATTGATAAAATGCAATGATTTTAGTTTTGTAGAAAAAAAAGTTACATTTATAACACATATTCCTTAAAAAACAATTATATATATATGTATATGCATTAAATATACACTTTTGTCATTGATCTTGTGTTCCAATTTCTATAAAATATGTTCCTATTCAAATTGATTAATGTATAATGTGTGTATTATTTATTTTAGTTCATAGTAAGTCATTTTAGAAAAATTAGAATAAAATATTTTATTTGTTATAAAATTAATTCCAATAAACAAACCAAATGATAAATTCTGAATTTTTATTTGTTATAAACTTAAATAATCAATTTTGTTTAAAAAATCTTTAGTTGTGGACCACATTACTGAATTTGATTTTTCCTAGACTTGACTTGCGGTCAAAAATATTTTGCCTTAATTTTCTGATTTTTATATAAATAATATGATAATTTAAAATTTAATTAAAAGATAAATATAATAAAGTAATTTAAAAGATCACGAATTCTAACTTCTCACTATAATATAATAAAAAGTAATAATTAATTACTTATTAATCATTTAAGTCTAATCATTTACTTAAACATTTATTTAAAAATATTAAAATAGAGGTAAGGTATGGAGCATAATATCCTTATTTTCCTTGATTTTATAGCCACTAGAATGACATTATGACACAACAAAGTGACCAATCCGAAGGTCCAAATTGGCCTTGTTTCATTTATGGCTGACGTTCAAATCAATATATTAAAGAAGGAAGATCTTCACCGCTCTCTAAAAACACTGGAATTTATTGAAGTTTTTCTTTCAAAGAGTGAAAATTTTAGTTAAATACACTATTAAAACCGTATTTTCAATAGTACTTTTTACCTGTTTTGAATAAATAATTGGGTGTACGAGCACTGAGCAATCATTAAAGAACATGTAATTAAATTTTATTGCAATGAGCCCAAAAAATTGTCTCTACATGTGGTGTGCTGTCTAGATAGGTAAGGTTCAATGGTTGTCCAGTCTGTTATCTGTGACATACACGTATTTTTCATTTCATTTTTAATATTTTATTTATCACTCACAAAATACAAGTAGAGTAGAGAAAGACAAAATGCGGCTATTATTATGTTTAGTAGATTACGTTTCTTGTCATTGACGAACATTTCACAATCTCAATAAATATTAATTGATAGATAAGTTAAACATTATATCTTATATTTGAAGTTGACAATCATATACACAATCAATAAATATTAATTAATAAATAAGTTAAACATTGTATGTCGTAATTATAAACAAATTTCTTTTTTTAAAAAATAAATATGTAAAACAAAAAACTATTGGGAACATTGGTTAATTGCCCTCTACGTATCTAAAGAAAACCAGTGGCAATGAGAAAAACATGTGGCACCAAAACCATGGGAAATTTTAGTGATAATGTATGTTTCTTTCCCTTATATCATCAAAATTTCCTACCGTTCTTACAACGTTGCCATGCTGTCCCTTTCATTATTTCATCTTGATCTACACACGTCTTCAAATGGAAAAATATTCCCTCAATTGATATTATTATCATGTTGAAAGTTGGATTCCTTAAAAAAATAAAAAGTGTGAGAGGAATTTACAATACTAGTCTATAGAAAACAAAATTGAAACCTTTCAACAACAAAAAGTTGAAACTTGAGGCCACTTGTTATTTTTTTCTTAATTAGAAGTCTAATGATAAGAAATTTACACAATAATCTATAGTTAATGTGAAAAATATGTACATTATGTGAGGGTATTGCTTTCGTTTTTATGATTTCAGCTCAAATTTGTGTTTAGTTTTCTAATTCATAACTATGGTCTATGCAGTTGTTGAAAAACTTTGGCATTAATTAGGGATGATATGAGAACTCTCTTCTAATTTAATAAGTAATCTCAAATTCATATTTTAGTTACAAAAATGTAGCACCGTAAAATATTTCGACTAAGAATTTGTAATTGTGTATAGAAATAGCCTATCTATTCTACAAAATAATATGTTAATTAAAGCTTGTTACCACGAGTAAAAAAAAAAGCTTGTTACCATATGCTCTCAATGTACTTTTCTTTTTTAATTAACTTTTAATAACTGCTTTATGAGGATAAAAGTGGCATTTGTGTTGGTAATTAAAACGTTAAAGCTTTTTGGGCCTAGGTCAGGTCCAAAATGGGCCAGCTTATCCACAGTTGTTTGAACAGTGGGCTTTCTTAAAAAAAAAGCTTGGGCCTTATATCAGTTCACTAAGTTGGTCCTTTTTTGAGTAGCTAAAATGTTGCTGGAAAGTTCATATCAGATAAATATTGGGTTTTTTTCATCACAACAAAATATAAGTATTGGGTATTTCCTCAAACTGTTAAAGGTAGACATCGTTTTTCAGAAGTCTTTTTCAAATCCTTCTCACTACAATTTCTTCTTTACATTCTACACTTCATCAGTGATGTTCATAATATATACTCCTATCACTTGATATAAGATTTCAAAAGGTTTAATTTCAAGAATTAAAAATATTAGTAATATTAAATTTGTTGACAAGTCAATTTATATTGTTTTACAAGAGAGATAATTGTAGCAAGATGTAACATAATTACATGTGAGTTGGTAAGTAAATAATTAATACAGTTATTTTTTTTTATTTAAATTATCCTATAAAAAAGCACATTAAAAAATCTTGAGTTTTATATATATATATATTTTAATGTTTATAGTTCTTTTAAAAAGTGGATTAGTTTTTTAAAAATCTATAAATTATATTAGTACATTTTCTTTATAAACTAATAAATTAACGATCTTTTTATGAATTAAATAATTATTTCATATTTTTATATTTTAGAAAAAGTCATTTTGTAATAAAAAAACAATATTTTGCTATTTATTAATTTTATATTAATTTTTACATTTTATTATAAAAATATTCGATATTCACTGTTATGAATAATTAAAATTTTAAAAAGTTATATTTATTTTACTGATATTTTTTATAAATAATATTTAGTTATTATAATTATATAAATAATAAAAAAATATTTTTATATATTATCGACTTTTAAGTGGATGATATAATAGAAACATGATAAAAATATTAAGTCAGTTAAAATCCCTAATTAACCTTTCATAAATTTTTAATTAAAATCGATATTAAACTAATTATTTTTAAAAAAGACTTTAAATTTATCGATTGGTTCTTTTTAAGACTTCTCTTTTGGATCATTTTTGTTTACTTACCTGTGCGTCAACCGAAATAATTTTGGTTAATTATAAGACCTTGAAAGACTTTAAAAATTTTGATTTAACTGACTTAATATTTTATATAAGAGAAGTCTTATAAATCTGGTAGCTGACTTTGGTTAAGTGGATGAGTGAACAACATCCCCAAAACCAACTAGAATAAGATAAATGAGACGACGTTAATAAAAATAGTAGAAAAGTGATACGAAAAATTGAACAAAATAGTAGAGTAGAGAGAGGAAGGGAAATGAGAGATAAAGAAAACAGTGTTTTCTTGTTCTGAAGCGATTGAGAGAGGGAGCAAAATCTGCTGTGTGGAGGTCCACCATTAAACTAGTAGAACTTCTTAACCTATTGGTAATGAAAGGTCTTGCTGCACGATGCAAGACTTATAGCCCTTATGCACCGTAGCATTGATTTAAATCAGCAGTTTGGGTCTTTATTTTTTATTTTTAATTATTTGTTTTGTTTTAAAAAATATGATAAATACCATTATAATCAATTTATATAGCAAAATTTCATATTTGAATTTGAGACAAATCGTTCACCTGATAATATTAGTATTTGTTAATTGAATTAGAATTTAATGACTTAATTTTTAATTTTAATTCTTATATTAAGAATCTGTTTGATAAATTTAAGTTATAAGTTAGTTGATGGTTGATAACTGATGACTCACAGTTGAAGCTAATTATTTGAAATTAAAGTGTTTGGTAAATTTAATAATTGGTTGTTTTTTCATAAAAAAATTATTTTTTCAAACTAAAAATAATTTTTTTAATGTTTGATTGTTGTTGTTTTAGATTTTTGAAATATCATGTTGTTAAAAAAATTATAGCTAAAAATATCAGCTTCTCACATTTGTCTCCTGCTATAAATTAAATAAATTAGATTTTATTGTTTTTTTATGGTTATTTGATAATACATTAATCAATTTTGAAATGTGTCTAAGAAATAGATTAAACTAATAAATTTTAAAGTGTCCAATTAGAAACATTTCAATTGTTCTTAAATTTCACAACAAATACTTTAGATATTGACACATAGCATAGCAAAAATTATACCACATACTAACTAATGCCTTAGTGATTATGGATAATCAAACTATGACAACATGTTTATCATGTTTATGATTTGGAAATTTGGTTAATAGTAGATTATTTTATGAATTGTTTTAAACATGTGATTTAACTTTTTTGCTGACTTAAATATCAATTAAAATGACAACTAAAAAATATGTGAAAAGTTCTGAGAGTGATAAAAGAATCGTTGCAAGATGGGATGATAGTAAAGTCGAACCATTTCTAAAATTTTGCATAGAAGAAATAGAGGTTGGTAATAGGTTAGACACTTACTTCACTAAAGAAGGATGGAAACATATTACTGAGAAGTTTCAAAAGTTACCTAATTATGCTTATGATCGCACCCAACTGAAAAATCATGACATAGAGGTAGGGGTAGTAGATAAAAGGAAGAGATAGAGAGACATGACACATAGAAATAGATAAATTCATGTATTTAGAAAAGTCGTGTCCATTATAGTAATCTTGTAGTGTAAAAATAACTTTTATAAAATTATATACAAACAAATTAAAAATCATTTTAATGATAGTAAACAAACAGATATTCAAAAAAATCATTTTTAAACAAATCTCTAAATTTTATAAGCTAAAAATTATTTTTATTTAAGTTCAAACAAAGACACCTAATATAAAATGACATAAAAGGGCATATTATTTAATTTAAAATGACAAATAATATGATATTTTTATCCAATATTTTCTAGGTATTGTTTTACTCCATTTTTCTTTTTTTTAATCAATTTTTCTACTTTACTTTATTTCATTTGCTTTCTTCTTCCCATATTCTCATTTTTGCCATAACATCATTCTTCATATTTCACATATATAAAACCCTAATTTTAAGTTTTTTTAATTAGTTATGCTTTTATTCGTCCAAGTTGTCGCTTTCGTGTCGTTTTATTTTCCAATTCTCTGTTTTATTTGAATTCGACTTGGAAGAAGATACCTCAACGATGGCGATATCCAATGCAATCCATTTAATGTTTATAATTTGCCATAAAAGATGAATTTAACTTTATCACAATAATAAATTAAAATATGAATAAATTAATAATAATAAATATGACAATACATACCTTAATCAAATTATTGTAAGATGAATAACATAAAAAAAAAATATTTTATTTTTTTGAGTAACTTTGGGAAGGAATTAAAGAAATTGAGTATAATTTTCTTCACATAGAAAAGATATATGTGAAGCGATGTAAACTAGTAAGTGAGAGACTATAAAAAAATATAAAAAACTATAAGTTATAAACTCAAACGCTACTTGAAATAATATTAGAAATAAGTTACTAATAAAAACTTGTTTATTAAAGACTGATATTTTAATCCAACAAAATTATACGTTAATTTATTGACATTAGAGAACAACGTGGAAGTTAGATTTTTTCTTAAAAGGAAATTGGTGAAGATGTTGATGTAATACTAAAGAATTGACACGGTATTTCATACATGTAGTTACACGGTATTTCGAATTCGCGTAAAGTACTCTAAGTTTAGGTATGTTAGCCTAACCCAAGTCTTCTAATTCTATCATTTTGGGTTTCTGAAGTAGTCATTTTCTATAAGCCAGTCGATTATGACATCAAACTAATCAATGATTCTATAAATAAGTCGACAAATTTATTTAAAAATGATCAAAATTTATCTCCATTTTTATATAATAATATTTCAAGATTCACATTGTTAGATTAGATGTTTTGTTCCGAGTTCGAACTTAAAATATCGCATTGTGTGAGTTAATTATTGTGTGATTTATTATTTCTTCTAAGAAAAAATAATATAGAATTTACATTAATTCTAAAGTATATTTAATATTTAGATTAATATATCAATCATTGATGTTTTTTTTTTCTATCCTAATATTTTTTTAAATTTTATTGCTCTTTTTTCCCAAGGGAATTACCAATTAAAATTTAATAACTGTATATAAGTGTTGCATTAAAAGTTAATAACCATATATACAATTATTTATTGGAAAGAGAAGTGAGATGTGAGAAAAGAAGAGGAATAATATTTTGGGTGTATGTTGTACCATTAGATTTGGTGGAATTTTTTATTTCATGGTGAAAAATATTCTTACCCGGTGCAAGACGTATACATAGTAATAATATATTTGACACTTAATCTTTTTATTTTATATAAAATTAATTTTAATCCTTTTATTTTTTTATTATTAAAATTGAGTTTTTAATTCCATTATTTTGTGACTTTTAGGATTTTGTTGCTCCCCTCCGGAACATGGATTGATTGATGATGTTGATTTAATTTTAATGTTTTTGTCACATTATTAAAGTACATGCAATATAATAACAATTCAAAAGGTAATAAAATCTAAGATGTTGTAAAATATTGAATCAAAAATTCAATTTAAAAAATAAAAAATTACTTTTAAATAAAATAAAATGATTAAAAATATATTTAAAATTCAATATATGGTATTGCAATTTCTTCCATTAGTTGTACTGCATCACTAAACACTTATTTTCTCTTTCTCATAATTAAATAATGCTGAAAAATCTTATTCATCACTGTCACACTAAGAAAATTAACTTTTTTAATCATAACAACAAAAAAATTATTCTTCCTTCTGTATATTTTTTTTCACTTTCTGTATGAAAATAATTTAGATTTGTTTTTATTTTTATATAAGTATTTAGATTTGTTGTGGTTGTTACAACACAATTATTTTTTAGTTTCTCCATAATTATCATCATTTTATATTATACTCCCCCTTCACATAATAAGTGTGAGGATAAAAATATATTTACTTTTAAATAAAATAAAATGATTAAAAATATATTTAAAATTCAATATATGGTATTGCAATTTCTTTCATTAGTTGTACGACAATTAACTTTTTTAATTATAATAAAAAAATTATTCTTCCTTCTGTATATTTTTTTTCACTTTGTGTATGAAAATAATTTAGATTTGTTTTTATTTTTATATAAGGATTTAGATTTGTTGTGGTTGTTACGACACAATTATTTTTTAGTTTCTCCATAATTATCATCATTTTATATTATACTCCCCCTTCACATAATAAGTGTGAGGAAATGATGTTAAAACTTAAACACTAAGTGTTTAAATTTAGAGTTAGTGGTGTGTGAATTTCAAAAATAAAAAAAGTCACATAAGAAAGATATACTACATACTAATATTATTATAATGAGTGAGAATGGCATTTGGGGTGTGTTCTAAATGGTGCTCAATTTTATGAACAAAAAGAACGCACTCAAATCATCATCACGCGTGCAGTCATTAGCTGGCTCAGTTTGGCTTAATTTGAACTATGTGATGTATTATTTTTTAGAATTTAAAAATTTAATATTTATTGTTTAATGTGTTTGTTTCTATCTCTTTCTCCGAAATATTTTTTGATACATTATTTTGTGTGTGTCAATCAAGTCTTCCTTTCGACTCCATTTTTCCTCGTGATTTTCACATGACTAAGTCTTCCTATGCTGTCTTCCGATTTCACATGTCAATTTTATGTGCAAAAGCCAATTTAAACATATATAGGAGAAACTAGTTATAATTCAAACTAAAAGGATAAATTTTCTATCATATTTCTCTTTTATAAGTGTTTGTTGAGAAATTTATGTAATCTGACTTTGAATGTGCACAACCTTTTCTCCAATTCATTTATGTTTTTTTTTTTTTTTAATTTTGTTTTTCAGTTTTCTTATTTTAAAATATTGTGTCTCTTTAGGTATAAAAGAAAAACTCATAAGAATGCTCTCAGCTTCATTGATGTATAGCTGAGGGGAACCATGTCATTTAGACATTTACTAGAGAAGAATCGGGTAAGACCATTTCAAATATTTTGAGGATGTGATATCGACTGAGGTTGTTTTATAGGCCATGGACTAGTAGATTGATTAAGTTATGAATTTTGGCTTTTCATTATGATACATTAATTGGTTTGTTAGG